>NC_064282.1:19357557-19377204 GCF_019186545.1 Solanum stenotomum | reverse complement strand
CGCCTCAGTCTGAAAACGGCTATGGACTGCCGGAAAATGTTAATTTCCGGTGGTTCCTTGCCCTATATCCCCATCTGTCACTCAACCCCTTTCAAATCCGTCTGAAAAAGGGGACTCTTGGAAGAAACTTTCTTCCCCTTCATCATTATTCCTTCAGATTTTGGCTTCCCTAGAATTCAAAATTCGAATTCTTGAGGCCAAATGGAGTTTAGATTTGTCTATAAAAGGAGCTATTTGGTTTCATTCGAAAGGGGGGGAGGAGGACATCGAGAAAATCCGAGACAATCATCGGAGAGCAGAAAAAAAAAAGGGAAGAAGCACACTCAAAGCGTTAGTTTTTGAAAATCTCAATCTTCTTTCATTGTTCTGTTTTCGATTTTGAATTTGAGTTTCGAGGAAGTTTGAAGTTGAAATCGCTTGACATCGAAGCTCTTGTTTGCTGCTCTACACAAGGTCAGTAATCTCCCCTATTTTAGTTTTTTTTTTTATGAATCGATTATGGTCGTTTAAAGGTTTTCAAACTTGATCTAGTTTTCTGTTGTTAAATGCTCACATGATCTGCCTCGTTTAGCTTTAATTCAAAACCAACTTGTGGATAGTTTAAATAATGTTGTGATACTTGTATCTTATTAGGATCCTGAATAAAAATGACTAAATTTCTTCCTTCGACATAATATTCCATTAACAATCAGCGCATAAAGAAGCAATTTTATTGTGTCTGTTAATTTCATGAAACTAGAGCCAAAAGTTCCTTGTAATAACACTAATATGAATTGCGATTTTATTGTGTCTGTGATTATGTAGTAAGGATGTTGCTAACCTTCTGTTAAGAATTGCGATTTTTGAATTTTAAAGTCTTACTTCTTCCATGCTTAGCTGCAACTTCACATAGTTGCGCATTGTTACTTGTAAAAATCTATATTTAATGGTTTCTTCCTCTGACATGATACAATCTCATTTTGACTAGTGTCTTAGAATGAAAATGAGCCCCTGTTTTTCAGCATAACCTAGACTTCTTGACATCTTGTTCTAAATCCTATATTTTTCATTATTTAAAATTTAAAGTTTATGTTAACCTAAGTTTCAAACCAAAGTTTCTGGCAGATGGTTTTATGACTTTCCCAAGCTCAGAAGTGAGTATTACAGATTCGTGTCCATCTATTTTTTTATTTTTCTTCAGTTGAATATGCTGGAATTTTTAACTAATTTGGGGCTGGTTGTTGTTTACGCCTTCAAAGGTAGCCGAGCTTTGTCTAAATAATCGCTTTTAAAGTGTGGATGGACCATTTTTTGGCTGTTGCTGGTTCATTTCGTTTTTTTCTTTATTTTTTTTCCTTTCTGATGTTGATCTTTTGTGAATAATACTTGGTAGTGTTCTCATAACACACTCCATTATTTGCGAAATGTTGATGCTACGGTCACTGTTCCATTGACATTGTTGTAGGATCCTTCTTCTCCATTCTAATTTTTTTTAAGTTGACATTTCTTATTAAGGGAAAATAGGATTAAAGCATTTGTTTCTCACCTTAAAACTTGCCAGTTGAACATTTATTGAATATATTGTGTACCTGCCACTTTTATTTTCAACATCAGATCCCTTGTTTACTTAGTATTTCATTAATATCATCTTCAAAATAGGTACAAGAATTTGAAGCTTTGAGATAAGTTGTCTGAAGACATTGAAACAATAGAAGTTGTTTGAAGTCGATTGAATAAACTTGATTTTGAATCATAACTTGTTGTCACTGTTACTTGCCATGTTTATTTAGTTTGTTTTTCTTGTGAGTTGTGTTCCATCTTTTGAAGTCCTACGTAATATTTGTTACTTCAAGAGGATAATATGAATATTTTTTCTCAATTACTTGGTTTGCTGTAAATTGGTAATCTTAGCTAATATATATTTCTTATGTTGTTGATTGGTTTCCTCTTCTTATATTTTCATGTACAACCGGAGAGTCGGAGTTTCTACTTTGAAACTCGTTATTGGCCTAAAATATTTGGCCAACAGCAAATTAGGATCATCGCAGTGCTTGGAGCCTCGCAAATTAGGAGTCCAATATTTCTTAGTCTTCCTCTTTTTGAGTCTTAATTATATTGTTTGGATATATTGGCTAATCTTTGCTTACAAGTTTTAATATATTATTTGTCTTTTATTTCGAAGCTTATTTCACATGAACTAACATTATTTGTTTATGAATTTAGTTAAGACCCCTTTAGAGTAAACGACGCAAAAGATATTTTCTTAAAAATGGGTTAGCATTTTTACTTAAAACATTCCTTGGGGCCTTTTAAGTTGAAAAGAGGCCTATAGTTTAAGAATTTTCCAAACAAAGTTTCAAAAGTTAAAATAATACTAGTGTTTCAAAATTGGGGAAAAGAAGTGTATATTGACTTAGTCACTTAAGGAATAGGAAAACTTATTGTCTAAAACCCTCTTTGAAATTTTAAAAGGGTGAAATAATTTTCATTTAGGTATCTAAGTAGTAAAAAATAAAATCACGAGTTGGGCTTCCAAATGAATTTAGGTATACATAAAGTCTAAAATAATATTCATTTAGGCTTACTCATCACTTAGGACGTCCAAATATTTTGAAACTAGTTTAAAGGCTAGAATAATTACATTTAGAAATTTACTTAAGGCTAAGATACTTATCTTTAGATATACATTTTTTTTTTAAGAGAATAAGTAGGGAAGTAGGCTTATATATTTAACAAAACAAATGTAACTATAGAATTAGTTTCAATAGTTAGGCCTATTTTTTATACTCTTTGCATCACCCCTTTATAAAATGTATTGACTATACTTACTTTTTCGAATCGACATTGCTAATAACATTTTAATCTTTTGGACATGCTATTTCAAATTTTAGATATGCAAACAGGTGCAAATACAAGGTACACATATATATGTCGTACATATAAAGGTATATACTCTATATTTTTCTACATAACTTATTATTATCTACTATCTCTCTTGCTAATATTATTTATAATTTATAAATCTCTACACTTAAACATACATGTTATTCTACTAAATATAATTTATCGTCAACTTATCCCTACATGTAAAAAATAAAACAATAAACCTTCACATGTTTTAAACAAACTTACATGTATATACTATACTTTATAATAAACATAATTTTAGATCACAAACTCTATCTAATATTTTAACATTTAGTATCATTATTATTTATTTATTTTAAATTTTTTAGGAAACTCCATTTTATCCAAATTACATATTACATATTACTACATATTTACACTCCACTACTATCTTATTTTATTTTTCTCACGTCTCATTGAAATGACATATTTTCATAAATTCAACATCTATATATATTTCTTAGGATAACTTTACTATGATACACCTATATTTTTAAACACATAAAAATTAACATACTTTAAGTACATCTATTTATTTATTTATTTATTTATTTATTTTTACATGAAAAAAATACTACTATTAAATCTATTTTATAAGGCATATATATGTCGTATCTTGTATTTTATTCTTTTCTTAAACTAACCAATAACTTATCGTTTAATCATTAAAAGCAAATAAATAAACAAGTGTTCCTAATCATATTTTCCTAAATTGAGTTTAAGGACTATCTTCGGATAGGCTCTGAGTGGTGCTTAACACCTTCCCCTCGAGTAACCAAAACCCTTACTTAGAATCTCATTGGTTTCGCAAATCAGAACAGAGTTTACGTTTACATATTTTAAAAAATGGTTTTCCTAATATTTTCCTTAAAATTTAGGTGGCGACTCTAAAACAAACAAAATAATTTTTTCCAAAAATAGAGTGTCAGCCACATTATGTTGTGAACTGTTTCGGCCGGTTCGAAATAAGGTGCGACAGTGAGTGGTTAGCTAAGGAACATTTTTGTTCCAAAAGTTTCTAGGTATACCTAGAGATCTAATAGCCTATATTTTTCAAGTATCCATTTTGCAACTCATCGTGATATTCAGATGTGAAGCTTTTTCTAAACTTGGTAATATTTATTAGATATGACTTTTTAACATAACAATACAGGCGAGGAGCAATAGAAATGCAAAAAATCGAGCTAAGTTAAAGATGTTTCATCACATTGGTAGCAAGCCTATTAGAGAGATTATTTATCAGCAGGTATTATTGAAAAATAATTTTCTTAAATAAAATGTTTAAGAAATTCTATTTGACATGTTTCTCTTTGATGTAAAGGGTGCAAAAGATGGCAATTCGCCAAATTTGGCGACTATATTCTTTGAGACTTGTAAGAAAGATAACATGTTTGTTGAACCAGAAGCAATTGAAAAACATGTGCATTTGATAAATTAAATATGTATTTTACTTCAAATTATTATGGAATCGGTTGAAATGTATTGTTTTATGTTTTTCAGGCTCAAATAGAAAAAATACTAAATGATGAGCCATCTTTTCCTAGCATAGAGATTGTAGAAAAGTGTTGTGGACCTCAAACTTGTAGCATGTATTTGGCTTTGGGGGTGGAGTAAAGGCAAAGGACATTAGAGGTGGCACTTCTTCTATGGCTGAATTACTATCTGAGCTACATTCAATTCAAGAGAAAAACAACTATTTGAATGAGGAAAACAAATCGTTGAACGATCGCTTGTCTACCATAGAAGATGAGCTGAAAGAAATAAGAAAAATGAAAGAATTTTTTGTTGCTCAACAATTGCATAACCCGCATATGACATCACCCATATCATTTGAGTGACCGCTGACTTTTTTTGCTGACCATGTAAGTAACAATTTACCAAATTCTATCTGCGGATAATCGTTTAAGCATTTAGTGTATGGCTGAACTCTTAGATGATTGATCGTGTTTAAAGGAATTTCTTCACTTTTGAGGTTCTTTGTTGGTGATTTTTTTTTCTCTTAGCCGTTGGTTGTTTGATCACCTATATAAGTTAGTTTTGTTCAGTGAGTTTTATCACTTTTGCTGGCAAGACAAAAATCTGTGACCAACTCCCTTCCTGCATAAATTAGGTTGATTCTTCCTAACATTTTATCAAGAAGTGGATGTCACATTCAATAATGCTATATATGAATCTTTATACATATGCTGGGATAGTGCTGATTTTGTTGATAAAACAGAGTTGTTTTATACATATGTTCCGAGTTATTTTAATATTTGTGTCGTTTCTTTCTAGACAGAAATTGGAAAACTGATTTGCATTGAGTATTAGTCGTTTAGCAGCTACAACAGTAGTAATATCTACCATATCTTAAATGTTTCAGTTGTTTCGAGTTATTTTAATGTTTGCGTCGTTTCTTCTCTGGACAAAAATTGAAAAACTAATACGCATACAGTCTTAGCCTTTTAGATGTCTTGGAAATTGTTGTTTCTTGTGTGCTAGAATATATAAGTGACAGAACCATTACACTCGACCATATACAGAATCTCTCGGCCCTTATAGATACTTAACCATATATGAATTCACCATTGTCCACTAAGAATATAATTACAAGATAAAAATGGCAAACAACATTGTAGCCTCAGAGTAACAATATCCTATACATATACAGAATCTCTCAGCCCTTATAAGACTTATCCCTTATGAATAGGCCTTTATCGATGCAAGAAGAACTTTGACATCACTCTCAGGGCTATTAAGAGAAATTTTTATATATGTTGCTGCTGTACATCAAGTTTTTCATCCATATACAGAATCTCTCGGTATAAAGTCCAGCAAAACAGAGATTTGAGTTGCACCTTGATATGGTTTAGAGGATCAAGTAACTCACTAAACCTATATCATTAGAATTGCTTAACATATCATTGCCTTCTTTATCTTTATTTTTTAATTTTCTACACGTACAATTGCAGGCACGCAATTTGAGATTGTTTGGCTTCTACAAGGATTAATGATGAGAAGAAAACAGTGATAACTTTTTTGTTTCCCCTGCTACAATAATAACCTGCTGGTTTATAGCTGAAACAATGATATATACCATGCTTGTTTAGTTACTCTGCAACAACTTGTTTCCCCTAAAACATAATATAAATCTTCTTGGTGGAGAATTTCTCCATTTGTGCTAGCTTATGTCACTGAATTTGTGCTTTCGGTATAGATTTGAATTCTTGGTGAATGCATCTCATCAAAGTTTTCTTAATCAATTTTTCTTATGTTGTTGCAGCTTGTTGATATTCTGGATAACCCTTGGTGAATTTTAGAGTTCTTTTGTGAAGAATGAATCTACAAGTCAAGATGCAAGTTTAAAAAATGCACACGACCATTATTATTTTGCTAGGAATATTGTGCAAGACGTGAAATCATAGTCTAGCTCGGGATATTGTTAATTTACTAAGCTTTTTTTTGTTAAACAAATATTGAAACTAACACCATGGGATGTTTACCTATTTTTATATTATATCAGACTTTTGGATGGAGATTTACCATAGCAATCTTATATTTATTGGTAGAACCTATAATACTTTTGTGAAATGAAGATCCAGAATCATTGAAGGTCAATTAGAGACCAAAAATTTTGCTTGTCTCTAAAAGTTCATCTAAGACGAGATAGTTTCTTGTCTCTAAAAGTTTCATCTAGGATGAGACAACTTCTTGTCCCTAGAGGCTCATCTAGGATGAGGTGTTGCTTGTCTCGAAAAACAATCTAGGGTGACGTAGTTGCTCGTCAACAAAAAGTAATCTAGGACGAGTTAGTTGCTAGTCTCTTAAGGGTTTAGTGACCAGAAAATGACTAATTTTTAAGAAAGAAAATCATGTATTTGGGACGAGATATGCAGTCTTTAAAAGTACTTTGGTGACCAGCTTTGATTCTGTCATTAAACACATTTAGAGACCAATTAATGGAACCCGTCCCAATTAACCTTTAGCGAAGACGCATTTTAGGACGGATGGTGACCAGCCTTTTCCCGTCTCAAAAGACTATGTGGGACCGGATTTGGACTTTCTAGGACCAGATTTCCCTTTCTTAGAGACTGTTTTTCTTGTAGTGATACAGTCTTCCAATATCAATCATCATTAGATATGTACGCAATCATCACAAGTAGATACACAACACAATTCAATGGTCATCTCAAGGAACCCAATTCAATGGTCCTCTCATAGAACCCACACCAAAACTGTTAGCATATCGGTTCGTGGTATCCGATCCAATGTTTATGTCGAAACGTGGCAACCGATCCCATAATTATGCTAGAACGTGGCAACCGATCCAAGTTAGTGTGTCGGAACGTAACACTCGATCCATTCAACAAACCACAATCACAATCATAATGTATATTCTCACAATCATACAACAAGAGATGATTCATGTCATACAATTATTCAATTATCCTCTTTTACGATTAGTTGCATACATACATGCATTATAATAAGGAATTACAAACATATATCACACCAACATGAAATCACAACCATCACCTACCTCGAACAAAGCTTGAATCCCCTAAGAAACTTGATTCTTCCCTTTTCAGATTCATTCCACTTGTTCTTGGTCTACAAACAATAATTATAATACAGATATCAATAAATGAACACTAATTACCCAGATTACTAACAATTCTATCAATCCTAGATCAACCCATGATCTCAATTAGGGTTGTTTCCACTATGAATTCTAGATCAAAATCCTCCCCTATCGATAATAACTCAAGAAAATAGGTTCTACAGATCGAAAAACGGATTAGAGGAGTAAAATCCTTACCCTTAGTGCTAAAAAATGTGGAAAACCTTCAAGAAATAGCCCTAGGTAATTTCTTAGCTCTTAAGAACGAACTTTTACAGAAAATAACATTTTGGGGGGGTTTTACCCTATTTAAGTCACGATTGTCCCGCTACGACGGGACCTATCCCGTTACAACTGGATGCACAGAGATAGAATGTTGGAATTTGAGTTCCAAGCCCCCATTTCACCAAACAACTTCGATCCTTGACATTCAACAACTACCGGTTCACTCTAAGATCATTTTCGAGAGTTCTACTCACCCTAATTCGATTCTGTAAAGTTGTACGGGTTCCTTAACGTCTTAGCTATTCACTCATGTGATCAAATTCATAATTAAATAACCCAATTGTTACAAGATTTCCCTAGACTTTACTGACTCCAATTTCGTTCAAAACTAGATTAGGTTGGGAAATTCCAAGTTACTACTCAAAAGTTTTCTGGCCCCAATTCTTCCCCATTGGCTTTTCCAGAACGACGGGAACAAGTCGTTACACTTAATAAATGGTGTGACTATACGTAATGTTCCCTCAACTCATTACGGAGGCCCTTATAAAGTTTTTTTCAGAAAATTATTTTGGGTGCTCCAAGACGTTAGATCCATGGGCTAAAATACACACGAAAAATCAAGAAAGTCACATTCAAATCACATCAGACAAATATAAATAAATGTATCTAATCTGATTCACATGTATCTGATATATAACAAATCTCACTCGTTTGTCTTTCTATTTTATTGTATTTGATAGCAAAAATACATGTATATAAGTGTATCTTCCTCAATATTTCTTTACTAGTGATAAAATACGCAATATTTTTTAAAAAATAATAATAATAATATACATGATAGTAAAATATATCTACTTCTATAGTTTTAAAAAAAATTATTATTACTGTTTTTTTGCCTATCCAACGTAACCTAACACCCAATGTCGGTCACAGTAGTTTCCTTGTGTCCGTCCTCTTTCTGAAAAGGAGAAATTGGCAAATAGCCGTTTTATTTGGGTTCATTGATTAAATTGTAGTCCATATTTTAAAATTATTCAACTTATATTTATGTTTTACAATGAGAATGAAATTTTAATAAAAATATTCACAGTTCAAACACGAAAAAATTCAGATAATATTTATCAATTTGAACTCCATGATTTATTCTTGAATTTTGAACTTTAAATTAATCACGACTTAAACTCCACAAATCACTTATAGAGTTTGAAACTCCAAATACATTTTCACATCCAGATTATGAAAAATTTAAACTATATAAATTATTCTTTAAATTTCAACTCCTATAATTAAATTTGATATTTGAAACTCTAAGGGTCTGTTTGGAAAGTCACATTTGTAGTTAAATTTGGTGTAATTGGATGTAATTACATAGTCTGTCTTTTTTTAATTTGCCATGTAATTACTTGATCAGCAGATAATTGGGTGTAATTGACATGAGTTTTTTATTTTTTTGTTTCAATGTATTTTTTATTTTTACTATTTCAAATTCCTTTTAATTTTTATTATTTTAATATTTTCTAAATTTTTATTTTATATTATTTATATTTCATTTCCTTCATATTTTCAACCTTTACTTCATGTGATTCCATGCAATTTTTCTTATTATCTAAAAAAAAAAAATCATTCATGATTATTTTGTTAGTATTCTAATTTTTAAATTAAAATAGAATTCATTGTTGAATTAAGTTATGGACTTATATTTTTCTTTTCTTTTAAACCATATTTATTTATGTTATGTTGAAATTTGACAAAAGAGTATTATGTTATATTTTTTATTTTGAATTAAGAACTTCAGTTATATTTTCAATTTCATTTGTTTTAGGAGTATTGACTCAATATTTTATATTGCAAGCTATTTTTTTTAAAGTTAGACTTGATAATTATCTTTTTGTCAAATGTTTTATAATTTTATGACATTATATTAATAATATTAATCTTTTTAACAAGCATGCATTTCATCATATTCATAGAAATTTTGTACTTTTAGTTTTTACGATTAATTAATTAAAATATATTAAATTAAAAAATATAAATCAATTATTTTTTTAAAATATTAATTAAGAACATATGTTTGTTAATTAATATATTTTCCAAAGACAATATATATATATATATATATATCTTAAATATTTAATTTAATATCATTTATAAAGGCTCATATTTGCCTAATGTAAAAATTTTATTTTAAATAATTAATTTTTATTTTTAAAACTACATATAACCTTATAATTACACTTGTACAATCAAACAATACATTTGCAATTACATGGTAATTACACTGTAGCAAACAAACATATTAGCATAATTATTAGATCGATAATTACTACCCGAATAATTACACTAATTTCAATTATTTGATGACTTTTCAAATAGACCCTAACAAAATATTAAAGTACAAAACTCCTTATAAACACGATGAGGAAAAGAGAAATGAAAAAGGAATTATAATATAGGAAATCGAATACTTGGCAAAGTAGGAGTTCAGATAAGCAAACAACTAAGGACTTGTTTGGATTGACTTTTGGCTTATGACTTATAAGCCAAACCATAAGTTAGGATTTCTAACTTGACTTTTGGCTTATTTTTGTTATTTTGACTTTAAAATAAATTCTTATAAGCACTTTTTAACTTTATTCAAACACTTTCAAAATTACTTAAAAGCTATTTTAGCTTAAAAATATCTAAAATAAGTCAATACAAACGGGCACTAAGCTATCTTTGGAATAGGCCTATCTCATGTGTTCTTTGGTTATAACAGATATTTCTCCCTTTACCTTAGTGAAGAAGAGTTCACCAAGAATGGCTTCTTCTTCATTGGCACCTCTCTCTTTCTCTCTTTCCTCCGAATTGCTTCCATCCGGGTCGTCACACAAACCCAATTCCCTTTCATGGTCTTCTTCATTTCCCCAACTCAAAATTTCTGCTTCTTCAATTCCCTGCCCTTCAAATCTCTCTTTCCACGAGGTATCTTCTTTATTTCTTAGAGAATCTTTTGTACTATAATTTCTAGTTAATTCTGTCAATTTCTTGCCCTAATTTGATTTAATCTGCATTCACATTTCTTTTCTTTTTTTTTTGTCTGTGTGTTATTGACTCTAGATAGTAACTAGGTCAAACAAAATGTGAAAGAGGGAAAACTAGTTGGTGATATTTCTTTGTTTTTCTGCTTATCTGCAGTCATATGTTTCCGCCTTATCTGATTGTGAAAAACATAGGAAACTATGATATTAGAAAGGAAATTCAGCTGAAATGACAATGTTCCTTTGGAAAGATTGGATTTTTATGAGATTTAAGGGTCAATTTGAGGAATGTCGAAGCAAAGTTCATATGACACAAATGTTAACTTTTTTAGGCAAAATAGAGATTGACCCTTGTGGTTTCTAAGTTTTTGATTGAACAGCTACCTCTCTCGGGGAAGGGGAAAGAGAAGGTTGTCGAAGTGAGGATGTAAAGATGGGAAAAGGGATTGTACAAACAGTTGCTAAATATGTTCCTTCTTTTCAACATTGCTATTTGCACTCTTAAGAGTCTGAATATCTTTACATTATTGTAGTTAAGTAGAGAGCGCTCGATGAAGTTCCTGACCTGTGTAAATATTGTTAGATCAGAACTGAAATGTATCTGCCTAATCGATTAAGACCTTTTTTAAATTGTTACTTAATACTCACTGCTGCTTTATAGTGTATCCTGATATAAGGTTAGCTCAATCGACTAGTATTGCATTTACATTTTAAATCTTAACGTAAAAGTTTCTCATATTTTTTTCCTTCAGAATTTGAGAACAGTTTTAGAAAAAATTGTTTTAGGATAGAGTTGGTACATACCAAGAACGAGATAGAACTTCCAAAGAAAAATAGCTCTTTGTTTTCTCACCAAGAGTTATTTGCAGAGAAACCTTGTTGTAGCTTCATTCACTATCTCACCTTTACCTTGTATTGAGGCATCGTGTCTCTGTCCTCTTTACCCACAATTATTCTCCTGAAAGCAATATTCACATGTGGAGATTTCTTATATCAGTATTGCTTGGCTTGTTTATATGTTGTTTTTGTTACTTAATTATTAAACAGATATGCTGATTTATGGGAAGTATCTTCTAGAATTGGGCATATGTGATGTACAGTGATCGGTAATGTGAGTGAAATTTGAATATGTAGTTGACTTCAAAATCGTATCCATTGTGTTTCTTCGTTGCTTACCTCTGATAGCATAGCTACCTCAGCTTACTTTTTTTCTGCAAGTACATATCTTTTTGACTTAGAAGACAATTATTTTGTTTGATATTATAAAGAGTTTAGAAGACGAGATTCTTTCAAGTTGGGAAACTTTTAATCTTATGAAAGAAGTCATCATTTTGCTCGAATAAGATACTTGCTCTAAGAAGAGATAAGAGTTTGGATCAAAATAGGAGGTATTCATATATTGTACAATTTCTGAATGTATAGCGTAGTCCATGTTTATATCCTAGCTTAGCATGGATAACAGATTAGAAACTGTAGCATGGGTAACTGTTTCATGCGAATGTACTTGCTCATTTTATTTTATTTTTGTAGAAATTTGTCATCGAGGCTGCATGGACAAGAAGATCTCGGAGTGAAGCTGCAAAAAAGCCCAACAGGAAATCATGGAAACAAGGACAGATATGTATTTGAGGCCTTTTTTACTAAATGTTTTCTTTTCAAAACGATTTATCCATGCCAAAGTCATGCATCGAGGAACCAGCAAGGTGATATCTGTTGCTACCACAAACTCGAGAGACTTGAGGAACACATTGCCATCACTTACTGATGATGATGCTGCTAGGGTAATAGGCAAATTGATTGCAGAGCGATCAAAAGAAGCTGATGTCTACGCTATTGCATATGAACCTGGGAAGAATGAACGAATAGAAGGCAGACTTGGGATTATTCTTGATACTATACAACAAAATGGCATCATATTTGTTTAAAAAATTCACCTTGTGTACTTTTTACTTGCAACTAGCTATATTAGTTATTTTCAGGATCAGTAATTCCCAACTATTAGAGCATAATACGTTTTCTTCTGCATTCTTCCGAGCTCGTCTTTGTAGCATATGATAATGTTACTTGCCAAAAAGATTGTTCTGTTACTGTGGTCCTGTCTTCTTGGAAGGCTCTGACAAGAGCAAGATAGGACATTGTCCTTAAATTTGTGCAAATGGTGCACGCCCAACTAGCCAAATAATAATTATTAGTACTACTGAGTTTCAAGGATTTGTTCGTTATAGAAAGTATGGGAAAGAGAGAAACTCTTGTAATCTTATTCATCAGATATCAGAATCGACAATGATAACAATACAGAGACAATAAGCCAATAAATATATAAATTGCGTTTGTATAAAGCGAGAGAAAACTGTATATACAAATACAAATACATATATTTTCGTCATATACACTTATAATTATACAAATACATATTTTCTCCTACCAGTTCTCTTTTGCCTTTCTCTCTTTCTCGCTTTATACAAATACAAATTATACAAATTACAATGTATAATTTGTGTTGTATAAAGTGAGAGAGATTTAATATACAAATGTTTTATTCCGATTCAATTGTATACAAATTCAAATTTTATGCAGATATACAGACACAATCATTGATACGTATACATAGTATTTACATATATTATCTAATCTATATACATATACAATCGCTGCACTTTTATACAAACGAATGTCTGCCTGCGATTTATATAAATCTGATGTTCCATCTCAAACATAAAATTTGTTATGGAGCACAATTATGCAAACTATAACTATACTATACAAATATGATTTTTATGTTTGCTAAACCTAAAATTTACTCAAATTTATTCCTCAGACATTTTTCAAAATTTTAAATTCAAATGAGTTTATTTTGAGCGTAATTTTTTATATGTTAAGAATATTCTGATTTGTCAATTATTATGACATATACTACTTGTTGTGTAGTTTATAAATATATATATATATATAAATTTATTCAAATAAAATGATAGTTTATGCGTAAATTTCTGATCAAACATAAATTATTTGAATTATTTCTCTCATCATTTTTATCATAATAATAAAATAAGTTTCTCATACACATGATGTTTTACTCGAAAAAATAAAAATAAAATATGGACTTATTTCCGAAAGATCGACTTAACTTGTGACTTGAAGAAATATTGATTTTCCAAAATAGAGTTGCCACTTAATTTTTTAAAGAAATTAAGAAAACTTACGATTTTTCAAAAGACTTACATAGATAAAATCAATTGAAATAAAAAGGGTTCGAGTTCAATGTACATTCCGAGAAGGTATTAGGCCCCCAGAATGTCCGCTAACTTGCGGTTGACCGACAATTTGACTAAAATGACTTTTCAACTAACTTGAAAAATTAATTAAGTTTAGAAAGAAAGATAATTTTTAATTTCTACTTTAAAAAAGAAAAGATTTGGCATAATTCATATGTAACTAATAAGTAAATAATAGACACTTTAAAAATAAGAAAGGCTATCTTGGGGAACTTAATTAAATTAAGCCATGAAAAACAAACATAGTTAGTTAATCTATACAAAAAAAGAAGTATAAATTATAGGAACCACATATTATAAGTACTAAATAACATCCTATCCCTTCTAGTTTTCTATTTACCAAAAATCCCTTAAAAATGATGTTTGCGGGATACATAACGTTGTGCACGGGATACATTAGGTTTGATACATTCCACATAGCGGAATGCATAGCGCTGTGCACGGAATACATGTGGGATACATAGCGTTGTGCGCGGGATACATAACGTTTGATACATTCCACATAGCGGGATACATAGTGTTGTGCACGAGATACATGCGAGATATATAAGTAAATAAGAGATTTTTGAAAATTTTGAAATAAGTAGGGATAAATGGATATTAAGGTAAGTAAAGGAGTGTAGTTAAGTAATTTGTCCAAAAAAGAATAATAATACGGAAAGAGGGAACATTTGAACTTGGGTCTTTTTGCCCAAATCCAATTAAATTGGGCTTTGGCCCACTTGTCCTAAAATCTAAAAAGGTCAAAATTATGGGGTTTGGCCCATTCGAACATTCCTTCAACCTGCTGTAATCAAAACAATTAGATAAATTTGAGCTTCGGCCCAATCCCATCCCTGATCAAAGTAATTTTCCCAAATGGATGGGCTTTGGATCAATTCTATCAAATGATCTGCTGGACATTTTTGAGGCTTTTGACCCAATTTTTCAGTGTATATTTGATACCATATACACGCTTCATGTATCAGCTTCGCTCCTGTATATCACTCTTGCAACCTGTATTTTGAATTTGGGCCTCATATTCTAACATTTTCAAACCTGTATATCAATTTTTCATCATGTATACCAGTGTATACTGTTGTATACATCACGTATACAGCCTGTTTTCGGACTTTCCAGGGCCTGAAATCGGTCATTAACCCCTGTTCATCGGTTCCCTTGACTTGCTGACTCGATAAAAGAATTTTGGGCCTTCATGACCCGTTTGAAATGCAAGGAGAGGAGTTCATGGTGAACTCGAGTGGAATTCACGTGCATCAAACATAAGAAAGAAAGGGAAAAAAATTAATAAATGGCTATGAAAAAGCTACAATTATCAAGTAACTTGAACAAATGAAATCAAGGCAATTTCCGCACCAGTTAAATGGCAGATAATGTTTACGCACTAAGAAATATATTATGGGACATGCATTTATTTAAAATAAGCAATAATCATAGATGAATTAGGTCCAGCAGCACTACAGTGACAAAGATAGATAAAAAAAATGAATTAGGCATAATATTCTTTCTTTTAATAAATGTAAGCAAATTCTGTCACAAGGAAATACCTTCACAATGTATAATTCAAGCCCAAAGGAATTGTTCACAGATATGCACTAGAAAAGGAAATACCCCTAGTTATTTTACTTTACACAAAACACATTGATTAATTCAAGAAGAGTTCATTTGAGATGTTAAACTAAAAGGAGAAAATTCTACTCAAAACATGGGAATTCATCAAACTTTCATACCAACAGACAACAAAGTAGAGGGGGGATTAGGAAAGGGGCTGACAATGCATAGCTTTAATAAAAACGGAAAAAGGGCTACTGCATCTTGACAAGAAAACCAACACATCTCATATCACTCAAACATACAGCAACATTCAAAACAGGTTAATTACATCATTGATTTGCAGTAAAAAACAAGTCAAAACAATCTGAAAATTTCAACATTTGAATGCCTCATACGGTAAAATAAAAACGACTAGCACATCATGAAAACCAAAGACACGAACAGAAATAACTATTACCTTTTGTGGTGCAGCGTTTCGGGACAAGACGAGCCTTTCACACCAAATACGACTCCAAGAAGCCAGCAAGAGCGTCAAGCATATAAAAATGAAACCGAAACTTGAGTACTCTCTATCTCACTGTCGATTTCGGGTCCGTTTGACCCTGAAAATTTTATATTCGGGATTTTTCTCTATGTATGAGTTCTTGCCTCTATGAATGAAATATATTTATCAACCCCTCTTTTCTTTCAACTTTTTCCCAACCCCAAACAAATAAGAAGAAGGGGTATTTATAGGGGGGAATATGGCTAAGTTTAAGGGGGGAACGGGAGGGAGTGGATGAAATCGAAATTCAAAATTTGAATTTTTCTTTCAAAGGATAAGATTGGAGCTGGAATAGTACCATTCTCAAAGGAACGAGAATGGTATCCGTTCGATTTCTGAACAAAGGACAAATGAGATGCCAGATTGAGACACCTGGCTGCGAAGGGCGATGTCAAGGCTGCTGGAATCGTACGAGGGAAAATGAGGAAGACGATGCGGGCTCGCTGGGTCGGGTCGCAATTTGCTGAACTACTCGATATGGGCTCGAGTTCTCGCAGGCCGCTGGATTTCGCGATGCTGGACTGGTTTCGCGATTTGAAGGGAAGAAGAGGAGGACGCAGGGGTGGGGTCGTTGGGATGTTTTTGGTATTGTTATACGTATAGTTGGATGGGTTGGCTACTGCTGATGTATTGGTTTGCTGGTTGGGTTTTTTGGTTTGGGCTGGGCATTACAATTGTTTTGAGGAATATCAAATTGGAATGCTGAAGAAAGGCCCAAATTCGGTCTCAAATGAGTTTAAGAGATTTGGCTAATAAGTTAAAATTTTAACCGAATTGAATGGTCAATTGCAATACGAATTTAGCCAGTGAATTAGAAATGTAATCAAATTGAATTCATTTAGTAAATTTGGCTAGTAATTAAATAAGACAAATTAATATTAACTAATGAGCTTCTTACTCTTAACGAATTAACTTAATTATAAACTAAATAATTTAAAATATAAACTATTATATAACTAAACTAACTACCCAAATATTTAACAAAATCTTTTTGAGACGGTTTTCAAATATTAATAAAATATAATAAATATATACAAAATTTTATAGACTATATAAATTAATTTAAAAACTATAAAAATGACAAAATTATTTTAAATGACTTGGAAAATATTTTAAATTTTATAAAGCCAATTATTTCAAATCGTTTGGAATTTAAGAAGCACGATGGTTAATTTATATTGTGGAGGTCCAAAATTGAATGTTAACACATGAAATAACTTATTTTAGAATAATTAATTTCTAATAACTTATTCGTAATCAAACAACCCCACAATCTATTTGCACGTCATTGATAATAAACATACTATTCAGATACAACTTACACATTAAAAAGACTATAGATTCCACCTTATTGTAGGGAATTTCACTTTGAAGCATGACTCTTCTATTTTTGTGTTGGCATTTGAGTTGTCTCCCTTCATCTTTCAATCGTAACACTCGATGCAGGTAGCTCCGGTGACTCTGGGTCATTTGATTGGGAACAAGTTATTCCAGGATTAGTTATCCTGGAAAACTTATCACATCATGTACATGAGATAACTTATCCCATCACTATGATACAAAATGGTGGGATAAGTTATCCCAAACATGACAACCAAACATGACACAAAATTTTTATTTCATCACTATTTTCTTATCCCATGACTCTTTAGTTTTAATCTCTCACACCAAACAATCCCTAGGAGTTTGTTTAGGATTCTATTTGATTGCCAAAAATAAGAAAGATTCTTTCACTGCTTCTTGTCCTCATTATTTTTACCTCGCTCTCAACACCAATGAAGCATTAGAGACATTCATTAATGGTGACATTTTACTCTCTTTTGTTTTTTTTTTTTTAAATCTAGACTAAGTAATCTCATAAAAAAATATTCATAACTTATTAAGTCTTCTTCGCAACATAAAAAGTTTTTTGGATAGGTGTTTCTAGACAGTGTTTTCTCTTCTTAGTTCATTCAATCAACAATAGAAAAATTAATTAAAAACAAACGTTGATCCATATATCATCATATGTACTCTAATTTATTTAAATAATATTCAAAGTTGATAGTATCAAAAATATTTGAATGCTATTTTTAAAAATAAATCTTAGATCTATAAAAACGTGTTTTAAAAAATAATTAAAAAAAAACGTTGAAAAATCATTAATCTTTAGATGTGAAAATATTATAATTAAATTAAAAACAATAAACTTTACTAAAAATGAATTAAGGGGTCGTTTGGTAGAGTATATTAGAAAATATAACGCATGCATTAGGTGTATGTATTAGTAGTACCTTGTTTGGTACACTTTTTCATGTCATGCAAGCATTAGTTATACACTCTATTGTGTATTAAGTTGTGTATTACTAATACCAAGGAATTCTAGGTATTAGTAATACATAGCATTTTAACACTTGCATTAGATTAAATAATTACAAACCTACCCTTGCCTTTTTCATTTTCTTTGTTGTCATAAGTTTTTGTTTTTATTTTGATTTGCTTTTCGATGTCTTAATAAGCTTTATGGCCTCTTAAGTATCTTTTTTAAATAAAACAAAAATCTAATTTCAATATAATTTATCCAATTTTTTTATATTGTGACGATAAATTTGATAAAAAAATTAATTGCTAACTTTTCACAAAAATATTTTGACGCAATAGTACAACTATTTAATATTATTTATGAAAAAAAGAAGAAGAAGAGTTAATGATGTTTTAGCAAATAAATCTTTTTTGATGATTTAGCAAAGAACTTTGTTGCAAAGGAAGTGTACAAATAAATAAAATATGAAGGGTATTTTTGTAAACATATATATTTTAATAGAAATTATGCAAGATTTGTTATTTCTAATACATCAAACCAAACAATGTATGAGAAATAATGTTTGCATTACTAATGTAAACACTATTAATGTAAGCATTACTAATGCATCCTATTTTGCATTGTTCTTATATACTCTACCAAACGAGCTGCAAGAGTGTAATTTTTTTCCTTATCCACTGTGAATGGATAGTAGTTAATCTCTTTAAAAAGTTATCACACGTTTTTTATTTATGTGTGTTTCTCTATCTTAGGACCTCAATAATGTATTTACCCAATTGACAATTTACGCAGCGTTTTGGACGTTTCCTTTTAGGAGATCTCGGCTATGGTTCAATTTGAGGTATTGCTAGCTGCCACAAGCACCGATTTATTGATTTGCAGCATCAAATTCCGGTGGTTCTGCCACCCCGACAATGAGCTACCACCGCCGTTCACCGACAAAGGAAGATACTGCGCCGTGTGTCTCTACGACGTTATTAGGGGCGAGAATTGCCGGAAACTGCCGAAATGTGGGCACGTATTCCACGTGGAGTGCGTGGACTCGTGGCTACAACGCAATCGGACATGCCCACTCTGCAGAAGGCAAGTTACTGATGAGGGAAGGGGTGAAACCGTAATTTCATGGGCGGAGGATTTTATTTTGGAAAAGATTTATAATCCTATTACTGAGATGGTCACAATACTTGTGTGCGGCGGTATGTCTCTTGCTCATCCATGAATCTATTTATCTTTTTCGGGTC
>NC_064282.1:19307644-19357513 GCF_019186545.1 Solanum stenotomum | reverse complement strand
TTTAACCCAATGACCCGACCCTCTAGAGGATAATCCATTCCCCTACCGTCCTACGAAGTCCGTACATGCCTCAAAACTATAACCGATCTAAAATAATTAGTCGAACAGGTTACGTGCGAAGTAATCCCAAGGAAGAAATTCTCTTTCAAAAACGAATCAACGAAGAAAATCACAACGCAAAACAACATCATATCAGAAGTTCCAAATGTGGAATCAAAGGATTCAGTGTTAAGGGTTTTGGATTCGCCAAGGTTTAGGGGCAAAGAAAATGAGGTATTAGTGAAGGAATTCGGTAGGGGTAATGATGAAGAGATCAGGGAATTTGTTTTATCAGATTTAAAGGGTTGAGATGTGAGATTAATGGGGGAGTGTGAGGGCATTGTTTGTGCATAAATTGATTGATTGTAAGGTATATGTTGGACCTGTTTTTGGGTCAGTGTTGATTGAAGAAGTAACGAATTGTGTGTTCGTTTTGGCTTCACATCAGATTCGGATTCATCAAGCTAAAAGATGTGATTTTTATCTTCGAGTGAGGAGTAGGCCGATTATCGAGGATAGTGATGGTGTAAGGTTTGCACCATATTGCTTAAAGTATGAAGGGATTGAGAAGGATCTTGAGGAAGCTAATCTTGGTGAAGAGACAGGGAATTGGTCGAATGTAGATGATTTTAAGTGGTTAAGAGTAGTGCAGTCTTCAAATTGGTCAATTTTGCCGGAAAATGAACGCGCTGGCACAGTTGATATGGAAGAACAATCAGAGGGAAGAGAAATGAAGAACAACGGGTTAGAGGGGTCGGGGCAGGTCTGGGCATTGGGTTAAAAATAGGGAATAGGGTTTTTTTTTTAAAATTCGGGTCAATTTTGGGGATTCCGTCAAATGAGGGGTAATTTTGGTGAAATTAGTAACGGAAGGGGTAAAATTAACTTCATTTTAACGGCGAGGATAAAGTCAAACAATAAACTAAAGTTGAGGGGTATTTTTGACCCTTTTCCCTAATTTAAAAGATGAATGTTTAAGGCAGATATTTCCTTCAGTACTGTCACCCTATGGTTCCAACAAAGCTGTATTCTATGGTCCAAATTATCTCTGCCACGTGCCTGCAAATGGCATTTTAAAATTATGTGGAAAAGTTTATTCATGCTCTGGAGTCTGGACAGTTAAATCTAGCTCTAAGTTTTTTTTGTTTTTTTCTTAAAAGTTCTATAAAAAAAAATTTATTGGAGATTTTCATTATTTTCTTTACCTATAAAAAGTGTTACAATGCCGTGTTCTCTATTACTACTTGCTTAATTTATGGAATCAAGAGATTTTTATTTTATTTCTCTTTTTATCTTTGGTAGATAAATTTAGAATTTCAAAACCTTATTAATAAAATATACTTGTAATAACTTTTTTTAAGAATTGAGTACTAAAATGAAATAAAGTGAGTATTAAAAAGTCATGTAGTGATTTCACCTTATTCTGAATGAATATTTATAGTTGTGGTACTATAATAGTAACATATATAATATAATTCTATAAGAAAAATTTGAAAAGAGTGATGTATATGTAGTTTTATCTTTACCTCGTGAGGAGAGTTATTGTATTGAATTATATAAAATCATTAATAAATTATTTATAGAGTTATTGTATTGAATTATATAATATTATGTACAAATTATTTATCAATTGATGTTGATCATTGGTAGGACATTTCAGGTAGGAGTAGTGGTGGCATTAAATATTTAAATGGATTTAAGGAATATATTAAACTTGTGACATGTCGACTGCCTAATCTTAATTAAATATATTAAAGTTTTTTTAGAATTTTTTTATGGGTGCTCCCAAGGGTCAGATTCATGGGCTAATGCACACGAAAAATCAAGAAAGTCTCGTAATTTCTATAAGTGGGCTCTTAATGCGAAAATATGTCTTAAAAACTGTATGATTATACCTAATGCTACCCCAACTCACTACGGAGGTCTTAGCAAATTTTTTCGCAACAATTTTTTTTGGGTGCTCCAAGGCGCCAGATTCATGGGCTAATGCACAAAAAACTAAGAAAGTCACGTAATTCCTAGAAGTTGACTCGTAAATGCGAAAATATGCCTTAAAAATGATGTGACTATACGTAATGCTCCCCCAATTCATTACGGATGTCCTCATAAAATTTTTCAAAAAAAAAAATTGGGTGCTCCAAAGCGTCAGATCCATGAGCTAATACTCACAAAAAATCAAGAAAGTCGCGTAATTCCTAATAATGGACTCGTAAATGCAAAAATATGCCTTAAAAATGGTATGACTATACATAATGTTACCCAACTCACTACGGATGTCCTCATAAAGTTTATTCAAAAAAAATTTGGGTGCTCCTAGGCGCTTGATCCATGAGCTAACACACGCGAAGCCAAGAAAGTTGCGTAATTTTTAAAAGTTGGCTCGTAAATGCGAAAATATGCCTTAAAATGATTTAACTATTTTTTTGGTGCTCCAAGGCGTCAAATCCATGGGCTAATACACATGAAAAATCAAGAAAGTTGCGTAATTCCTAAAAGTTGGCTCGTAAATGTGAAAATATCCCTCAAAATGGTGTGAATATACGTAATGCTCCCCCAACTCATTACAGAGGTCCTCATAAAGTTTTTTCAGAAAAAAAACTTGAATGTTCCAAGGCGCCAGATCCATGTGCTAATACACACGAAAAATCAAGAAAGTCACATATTTTCTAAAAGTTGGCTCGTAAATGCAAAAATATGCCTTAAAATGGTGTGATTTTACGTAATACTCCCCAGCTCATTACAGACATCCTTATAAAGTAGTTTCACAAAAAAGTTTTGGGCACTCCAAGACGCCAGATCCATGGGCTAATACACACGAAAAATCAAAAAAGTTGCGTAATTTCTAAAATTTGTCTTGTAAATGCAAAAATATGCCTTCAAAAAATGGTATGATTATACGTAATGTTCCCCCAACTTATTACGAAGGTCCTCATAGAGTTTTTTAGAATTTTTTTTGGGTGCTTCAAGGAGTTGGATCCATGGGCTAACATACAAAAAAAAAATAATCAAAAAAGTCGCGTAATTTCTAAACATTGGCTCTTAAATGTGAAAATATGCCTTAAAAAAATGATGTGACTATACGTAAAGTTCCCCCAACTCTTTACGTGTTTTACTATCTTATATTTAATTTAATGTCTCTCAGAAAGAAGTAGCTCGATAATAGTGTTAAACTTCATATATTAAATTGAAAATGAATTATTGTCATTTTTTGTAAATAACATATTTATACATATTGAACTTTAATAACCCTAAAGTTATAGTCATTTTTATAATTTTTTAGGTAAAAAAAAAGTAAAAAGTCAAATTTAAATGACTTTTAAGTCAAAAAATAAAAAGTAGGGGGAAACCTACCTTAGTTTTTTTTAACTTTTTTAAAGGTATTTTAACCTTGACAAATACTTTCAAAAACTATAAATGACTTAAAAATATGTTTGACTAACTTTTAAGTTAATTCAAACAGGTTGTTAGTCTTATTTAGCCGTGTAAAATATGATCCAAAAATTAATGACCCGTCTAATTTGCCCAAAACTTATGAGATGGAAACGAAAAAATTTTTTTAATGGAAATTTACGTAAATTTCACTAGTTTAACTGCTAATTATTTAGATACACTCTAATTTGCAATATTACAAATCTTATCAGATTTTGCTGTGTTCAGATACATGTATTTGAGTACATGTGGTCAAATTAGGTGTAATTTATTATAAATACACTGTATTCAAGTAAATTCACACTTATTTGTGATCATAGTGAATATCGCTAGCCTCTCTTCCATCTCGCTCGTCACTCTTCTATCTATCTAGTAATCCAGAAACATTCAAATCGCATCAAACACATACAAATACATGTATCTAATACATAACAAATCTCGCTCATTTGTCTCTTTATTTTATCGTATTTGGTAGTAAAAATACATGTATCTAGGGGTATCTTTCTCAATATATAATAAAAACTCTTTACTAGTTATAATATACACAATATTTTTAAAATATTAATAATAATAATAATATACATGATAGTGAAATATGTATACTTCCGTAGTTTTTTTTAAAAAAAAATATTATTAGACTGTTTTTTAGCCCAATGTCGGTCACAGTAGTTTCCTTGTGTCCATCCTCGTTCTAAAAAGGAGAATTTGACAAATAGACATTTTTTTGGGATCATTAATTAAATTTTAGTGCATATTTATGTTTTAATAAAAATATTCACAGTTGAAACACGAGAAAAACTCAGATAACATTATCAATTTGAACCTCCTGATTTATTCTTGAATTTTGAACTTTAAATTAATCACAACTTAAACTCCACAAATCACTTTGAGTTTGAAACTCCAAACACGTTTTCACATTCAAATTATGAAAAGTTTAAACTATATAAATTATTCCTTGAATTTCAACTCCAATAATTATTTTTTGATATTTGAAATCCTAAAGGTCTGTTTGGAAAGTCACCCGGATAATTGAATTTTGTGTAATTACACTTTCTGTCCTATTTGATTGACCATGTAATTATCTGGTCAGCATGTAATTGAGTGTAACTGACATAAATAATTAAACTCTCCAATTCACAGGGGCTGTGAATTGTTGATAATTACATAGTGTAATTACAAACTTATTAGTACTTTTTAGTTCTCTTTTATTTCTATTTTTATTTTTTTTCGTTGTAATGTATTTTTATTTTTATTATTTTAAATTCTTTTTTAATTTTTATTGTTTTAATTATTTCTAAAAATATATACTAATTTTTATTTTATATTATTTATATTTCATTTTCTTCACATTTTCAACATTTATTTCATGTGATTCCATGCAATTTTTCTTATTATCTAAAAAAATAAAAAAAATCATTAAGTATAATTTTGATAGTATTCTAATAGTTAAATTAAAGTAGAGTTCATTGTTGAATAAAGTTATGGACTTACATTTTTCTTTTCTTTTAAACCATATTTATTTATGTTACATTGAAATTTGACATAAGAGTATTATGTTAAATTTTTTATTTTGAATTTAGAACTTATCTTTTATTTTCAATATCATTTTTTTAGGAGTATTGACTCGGTATTTTACATTGCAGGCTATTTTTTTAAGTTAGACTTGATAATTATCTTCTTGTCAAATGTTTTATAATTTTATGATATTGTATTAATAATATTAATCTTTTTATCAAACATGCATTTCATGATGTTCATTGAAATTTTATACTTTTAGTTTTTATGATTAAATTAATTAAAATATATTAAATTGAAAAATATAAATCAATTTTTTGTAAAATATTAGTTAAGAACATATGTTTGTTAATTAATATATTTTCAAAAACAATATATATCTTAAATATTCAATTTAGTATCATTTATAAAGGTCTATATTTGTCTAATATAAAATTTTAATTTTAATTTTTAAAATACAATATAACCTTATGATTACACTTGTGCAATCAAACGATACATTTGTAATTATATGACAATTACATTGTAACAAATAAACATATCAACATAATTACTAAGTAAATAATTACATTAATTTCAATTATCTGATGACTTTTGAAATAGACCCTAACAAAATATTAAAGTACAAAACTTCTTACAAACACGATAAGGAAAAGAGAAATTTAAAAGGAATTATAATATAGGAAATGGAATACTCATTGGCAAAGTAGGAGTTCAAACAACTAAGCTATCTTTGGAATAGGCCTATCCCATGTGTTGTTTGGTTAAAACAGATATTTCTCCCTTTACCTTAGTGAAGGAGAGTTCACCAAGAATGGCTTCTTCTTCTTCTTCATTGGCACCTCTATCTTTCTCCCTTTCCTCCGAATTGCTTCCATCCGGGTCGTCACACAAACCCAATTCCCTTTCATGGTCTTCTTCATTTCCCCATCTCAAAATTTCTGCTTCTTCAAATCTCTCTTTTCACAAGGTATCTTCTTTATCTCTTCAGCTCTTTCAACAATTTTAGTTTATTTTTTGGAGAATCTTTTGTACTGTAATTTCTAGTTAATTCTGTCAATTTTTGCTGCCCTAATCTGCATACACATTTCATCTTTTTTTTTTTGACTCTGGATAGTAACTAGGTCAAAA
This sequence comes from Solanum stenotomum, assembly GCF_019186545.1. NCBI lineage: Eukaryota > Viridiplantae > Streptophyta > Magnoliopsida > Solanales > Solanaceae > Solanum > Solanum stenotomum. The sequence goes on along the minus strand of NC_064282.1, from coordinate 19,351,399 downwards.
AAAATGAGAAAGAGGGAAAAATAGTTGGTGATATTTCTTTGTATTTCTGCTTAACTGCAGTCATATGTTTCCACCTTATCTGATTGTGAAAAACTGTGATATTAAAAAGGAAATTCAGCTGAAATGACAATGGTCCTTTTGAAAGATTGATCTTTTTATGAGATTAAGGGTCAATTTGAGGGGAATTCTGAAGCAAAGCTCATATGACACAAATGTTAACTTTTTTTTACGCAAAATAGAAATTGACCCTTGTGGTTTCTAAGTTTTTGATTGAGCAGCTACCTCTCTTGGGGAAGGGGAAGGAGAAGGTTGTCGAAGTGAGGACGTAAAGATGGGCAAAGGGATTTTGTACAAACAGTTGCTAAATATGTTCCTTCCTTTCAACATTGCTATTTGCACTCTTCAGAGTCTGAATATCTTCACATGATCGTAGTTAAGTAGAGAAGTAATCCTGACCAGTGTAAATATTGTTAGATCAGAACTGAAATGTATCTGCCTAATCGATTAAGACCTTTTTTAAATTGTAACTTAATGCTCACTGCTGCTTTATAGTGTATCCTGATATAAGGTATTGCATTTACATTTTAGCTCTTAACGTAATTTTTTTCCTTCAGAATTTTAGAACAGTTTTAGAAAAAATTGTTTTAGGATAGAGTTAGTACATACCAAGAACGAGATAGAACTTCCAAAGAAATATGGCTCTTTGTTTTCTCACCAAGAGTTATTTGCAGAGAAACCTTGTTGTAGTTTCATTCACTATCTCACCTTTACCTTGTATTGAGGCATCGTGTCTCTGTCCTCTTTACCCACAATTATTCTCCTGAAAGCAATATTCACATGCGGAGATTTCTTATATCAGTATTGCTTGGCTTGTTTATATGTGTTTTTGTTACTTAATTATTAAACAGATGTGCTGATTTATGGGAAGTATCTTCTAGAATTGGGCATATGTGATGTACAGTGATCGGTAATGCGAGTGAAATTTGAATATGTAATTGACTTCAAAATCGTATCCATTGTGTTTCTTCGTTGCTTACCTGATAGCATAGCTGCCTCAGCTTACTTTTTTTCTGCAAGTACATATCTTTTTGACTTAGAAGACAATTATTTTGTTTGATATTATAAAGAGTTTAGGAGACAAGATTCTTTCAAGTTGGGAAACTTTTAATCTATGAAAGAAGTCATCATTTTGCTCGAATAAGATACTTGCTCTACGAAGAGATAAGAGTTTGGATCAAAATAGGAGGTATTCATATACCGTACAATTTCTGCATGTATAGGGTCTTCCGACATGTTTATATCCTAGCTTAGCATGGATAACAGCATGGGTAACTGTTTCATGCGAATGTACTTGCTCATTTTATTTTATTTTCGTAGAAATTTGTCATTGAGGCTGCATGGACAAGAAGATCTCGGAGTGAAGCTGCAAAAAAGCCCAACAGGAAATCATGGAAACAAAGGACAGATATGTATTTGAGACCTTTTTTACTAAATGTTTTCTTTTCAAAACGATTTATCCATGCCAAAGTCATGCATCGAGGAACCAGCAAGGTGATATCTGTTGCTACCACAAACTCGAGAGACTTGAGGAACACATTGCCATCACTTACTGATAACGATGCTGCTAGGGTAATAGGCAAATTGATTGCAGAGCGATCAAAAGAAGCTGATGTCTACGCCATTGCATATGAACCTGGGAAGAATGAACGAATAGAAGGCAGACTTGGGATTATTCTTGATACTATTCAACAAAATGGCATCATATTTGTTTAAAAATGTTTTACTTGCAACTAGCTATATTAGTTATTTTCAGGATCAGTTAGTTATTCCCAACTATTAGAACATATACGTTTTCTTCTGTATTCTTCCGGGCTCGTCTCTGTTGCATATTATAATGTTACTTGCCAAAAGATTGTTTTGTTATTGTGGTACAGTCTTCTTGGAGAAAATCCAAGGCTGACAAGAGCAAGATAGGACATTGTTCTTAAATTTGTGCAAATGGGAATTCCAATGGTGCACGCCCAACTAGCCAAGTAATAATTATTAGTAGTACTACTGAGTTTGAAGGATTTGTTCGTTATAGAAAGTAGGTATGAGAGAGGGAGAAACTCTTATAATCTTATTTATCAGATATCAGAATCGACAGTGATAACAATACAGAGACAATAAGCCAATAATACAACATTGTGTTTCCTTCAAAAGAAACAAAAAAATAGAGGGGAAAAACAAAGAGAAAATTTTGCATAAACTCGTATAAAAAAGTAGAATCTATAAAGATACATCGTTTTGCTGAAGACAGATAGATAGCAAGCACCAATATTCAAACAATACTGATATACCTGAAGAGAAAGAAATGACAGAAGAAAAGGTTAGTTAACAGTAAAATCAATTCACAGCAGCAGAAACAGATGCACACATTAACGCAAGCCCAAGTTTTGGGTTCTCAATTACCATAACAATTAATCGTGATGCCTCTCTACTAATGAATTCTCAGGCAGCAACCTGTTACATAAGAAAAATATGTATAAAATAACAAGAAAAAGGAAATAAAGGATATGCAGAACCAAAATATAGTTATTTTGACAAACACATAAAGACATGGCATAATGGAAAGACGGAATATATGACCCATACCAATCAATTGGTAATAGAAGAGATTTTTATGACTGCACAAAGTTAGAGAACTTCCAGTACTTTTAGTTTTATTTTGTATAAATGCTGGTCTGAGATGAATTTTAATTGGATTAATATGGTTAATGAGGATTCATATAGTCAACCCCAACTTATTATGGATTGAGGCCTAATTGTTTTTCATACAAATAAACTGAAGATCAGCTCATATTATGAGCTCAATTAGCAAGCCAACCACAGTGAATCATCATATCAATCATTATGGCATATTATTATGGAGACAATTCTCCTGGATAAGGCAAAATTTAGGAGCAAATCTAACCATATCAATCATGATAAATAAAAATAATGCTCCATGAACTCAAAATATATGCAGAAATTGCTTGAATTGTAAGGCAAACAAGTTCACAGGATTCTCAACACCAAGTGTTAATTTACTGATCTCATAATGTAGAACAGATCTAGCTATGCATAAGCCCTAACATTTACCTCCCAATTACATTACACACGCCAGCTATCCTTTTCCATGCAAGTTACTAGGTCTTAATATCCTTGAAACATTCACTAAACCATTGTTAATACTTTACCTTCTCATTAGCTGGGGTAAAAACAGCTTTAACGGCTTCAAATACTTCTTCAACGGGCTTTACAGCATCAATCTGAAGGCAAAAAAGATGTCAACTACTGTTTAATATGCACAGTCTCTCTCTAGAGTGGAGGGGAGGAAGATAGTAAAGAGGCTGAAAGATAAAACAGTACCTTTCGAACCTTCCCCTTGGAGTTGTAATATTCAATAACAGGTAGACTAGATTCCATGTAAACGTTGAATCGCTTCCTTATTGTTTCAATATTATCATCTTCTCTTCCCTAAAGAACGAAAATTTCAAAGTTAATGAGAAGAAAATCAATCACAATATTAGAAAAGAAGATTAACAAAGAAGAAACAAGAATACCATAAAGGTTTGAAGAACTGTAAACATGACAAGAAGTCTTCTACCAAGATATAATATGTCTAACCTGGTTCCGACCTAAAAGGCGTTTCTCCATCTCTGCTTCAGGACAATCAAAGAAGAGCACAAACTCAGGCTCAATTCCAGTCTAGGAGACAATAAAATGTGAAAGTCAAATTTTAACAACTCTTAATAAATAGGAGAATTATCAAGATGCAGCTAAAAAAGAGTGGTGTACTGAGGAACTCACGACCAACTCAAAAGCAGCACGGTTCTCCTCATTCCGGGGGAAACCATCAATAAGAAACTTGTCATTGCCATTTTCCTGAATTGCTCGTTGGAGAAGCTTAATTGTTACCTCTGATGGAACAATTTTCCCTTCTTTAATCATGTTCGAAATCATCGTCCTGTACATTCAAAAGCACAGTACTGAGGATTAATCCTTTGTGTGCAATAAACATTGCTTGAAGCGATTGAACAAAACTCAAAGAGATGATGCAACTTAGCAAACAGCTGTTGATCTACTACACAGAATGTTGGTTGAAATGACAAAGGGTAAAAAGTAAGGAGAAAGATAAAACAACACACAATCAAAACAAGATATCCTACCCATTCTCGGAACCAGATTTTATTTCTGCTCGGAGAAGATCACCAGCACTTAGATGGGTGTACCCAAAGTGTTCAACAATATTAGAACATTGGGTGCCCTTACCACTGCCTGGGCCACCTGTCCAAGTTAATAGAGGAAGCAAATCTTAGCACAGGACAAAAATCTAATATCAATGGTACAGATTGCATCAACAAATATGCTATGTGCAATGAGGATGTGTATTTGATCCACAAATCCGCACAGGTGGCATCCCCATAATAGGATATTTCCTAATAATTGTTTTATTCACAACGCCCAAACACAAAAAATCTTTTTTGAGTGAGTTAGATAAAGAAGCAGAGCAATTAGCTTAAGAGTATATTAAGTTTTATGGTGAAATAGATATACCTCCTTCAAATTTTCTCAAGTAACCCTCACAAGTCAATTACTACAAAACCCTCCTTCTGTCAACTTTAATCACAAAGATGAAGCCCCGTTACTTCAGAAAATCAATTCTACCATCACAATTTAAACTGGAGTCAAATTTTTTCCAACCAGTCCAATCTGATCTGGCTTTTACACAATATAGCTTCTTGTTTCATTTTGATTAAAATTGGATGTAAATTCCCTAAGGATCCTTACATCCAGGCAATAGTTTATTGATACAATAAATGGGTTTGGGCAGTTTCAACCAAAGAAGCTATAGTTATGGCGTCAAGCCGTAAAAAGTTAGACATGTAGACTGCCAAGAGCTGCATTTTAATTGGTATTAGTGGTAGCACTAACTGAACATGCAGGTCAGATAACATATGATGGCAAACATATATTGTCCAACAAGTTCCACCTCTAATCCTCACAATTACATACAGGGACAAAATACTTTGCCATACTATGAGGTGCCGTATCGAGAATGCCACAAGATCATGCAATGTTGGTGTTGAAAAACTCACCTAGAACAAAAATAACAGTGACCTTCTTGTTGGTTGGCAGGCTTACTGCTCCCTGCAATTCATTATTAAGAAGATATCAAATTAAGGATAATGTGGCATCTGTGTGACACTGCAGGAGCAGAAATCATGGATAATTATACTATTTATTAAGAGTGGAGGTGGTAATTTATGTAGGGGAGGAATTTTTTATATTCAACAATAATGTTCTTATGATAATAGAATTAATGCCTAGCAAGAAGAATTCATAGAACGATATGAGAAATTTTATACATAAAGAACTTCAGGGAGGAGAATGGGAGTTGGACCCTTATTTCCGTTCTTTCTTGGTGTTGGTGTTGGTACATGCATCCTGCAAATCTAGAAAATCGGTATCTAATTTCACAGTGCAATTGTTGTAGCCCCATATGTTGTAAGACTAAGACACCAGAACTGGATACCACAACTCCACTATTTAAAGTCTTTAAAATCTCATAATTTTTTCTGCAGTTTTTTTTTAATTATAGTAGAACTTCTTTTTGCTTTGACAATAGAGAAATTAGTGATAGCTTAAAGGTCAAGCATCCCTCCAATAATGATGTCCAGTGTACAAAGCATTTTACTTTTGTTTAGATTCCAGATGCTTAGACCATATGAAAATGAGAACTCATTCACAAAGGGAGTGGACACCAATAATCAAGGTAATAAGAATATTCTTTGGATATATGAAGCACGAAAGCTACCTGGTTAGCAGACTCGACAACAGTCCCCATGGATTTCTGGTAATTTGGTCTTACAAAATTGTCTGCAGAAAGACAGACTCAATCAATTACTCAGGAATGTTGACACTTAAAATAAAGGAAGGGAGACTGAACATCTAGAAGGAAAAGACTTGCACTTTCAGAGATCAGATGCTGGAATCTTCACTTAATATATTCCAGCTTCAGATCACATAAGAAAAATGAACATGTTCACATTAATAAGCTTCAGATATCATAACTGCTAGAGTTAAAAACAGAATCTTCATGTCTCCAGAAAATGTACATTACAAAGCTTGAAGCAACACTTTTAATCTAAAGTATAAAACATCAATCTTCATAATAGATGACAATCAAAAGCAAAAAAGCCAGAACCCAGGTATTTACATACACCCGCTCCGCTTTATCATTAATTTATTCCTTCCCACATACATTCCCAAGTACCAGCCTAAACTATTCCCAAGCCTCGATGCTATCCTAAAACAGTAGAAAATTTCCAGCAACATTCCACCATTGAAATTGAAAGAGATCAACACAAGTTAAACAAAAACCCACAAGTTTCAAAAAAAAATAAAAAATAATCAAATCTTAAAACGAGAAACAATAAATCTGTCGGTGCAAAATTGAGCACGCGCAAACCAGATGAAATTGCATGAGATCTGTTCAACCATAAACAAATTCCTAATCAGATCAAATCAAAACTAGCTCCAAAATACAAAATCAAATCTCAAGAATTCCAAAACAAAGAGACAAAATTCGGGTCAGATCGGAGAAAAGAAAATGCAGTAAATTGAAGAATGCAATGTATGAAATTGAGGAGATGAATGAAAAAGCGTAGATCGGGAAGAGAGAAATCAAGATCTGAAGCTTACCAAAGGTAGAAGAATGGTGATTTGTTGAGGTACAAAAAGGGAGGGAATGGTAATGTGAAGAGCTCGCGAGGCTCTTTGAGATATATTTATAGGCCTCGAGCCAAATTTGGGAGAACCATTTTGAACGGTAAACTCTTCCATTTTTCCTTTCGCACTCCACACGTTGCGTTGAATGGTTACTCTTTTTCTCCTTTTCACTTTATAGTGAATTGACTACCCTAACAAATTTATATATTTCGAGCAGCGTGATTTGAAATTATAATTTTATTTATATGTTTAGATACATAATTTAGAGAAAAGGCCAAAAATCATCCCTCATCTTTATGCTTAGACATAAATTCATTCTTGTTCTTTTATATGGAGCACTAATAGTCCTTCTTGTTTATTAAATTGGTGCACTTTTAGTATACCCACTAACTAGCGGTCAACTTTTAACGGAAAGAATAGCTTCTTTTTTTAAAAAAATCTTTTATCCTCATAGCAATTCCAACTCACAACTTAACTAAACATAATTCTCCAAGATTGTTTTTCCAATTTACACGCACATATTCACATAATTGTCCATTTTGTTCTAAATACTAGGAACCATTTGAAATATTATCAAACAACTTGTACAGCCTAAAGATGGCTTTTTTCTTAAAAGAAAAAATACTATAGATGATTTAATAAAATTAAAATTTTATCTATTGTTTCTTAAGACATATGTCAATTCAAACATAAACCAATAAGTAAACATGAATGGATTGAGTAATTAGCTACCATGAAATTACCCCTTTTAGATGGGCTTTTGTATCTTAGATTTGATTGCAAGTACTAATAATAATTTACTGATTTCTTTATCCAGTTTTCATGGCAATTAAATATGCAGAACATATCAAGCAAAGGGAATTTAACTTAATAGGAAATTTGAATTATTGTCGTGGTAACGATTATGTGATCATAACAACAAAAAAGAAGAAATTTATTGGCGAAAATATATAGTGTTTTCCCCCCATCTTTTCTTAGCTATGACTCTCAGCAAATCTACAAGAGTAGTAGTTAAATCTATCTTTTTGAACTGTTCAAATAATCCTTTTTTTTAATTGTGGAATTGTCGTTGCAATATAGGGGTGGNGGGGGGGGGAGGAGGAGGTCTGTTAAAAGTCCACGGCCGGTTAATGAAGTGACCAAATGTGCACCAATTTAATAAACAAGAGGGATTATTTGTGCTTCAAGTGAAATATTAAGGATGACTTTAAATCTAAGCCCAAACATGATTTCAAATTCTCCTTGTGAAAACTTTTTAAAATGTAAAACTTAACTCATCAGTTTATATTTTGTAAAGGAAATAATGATGATCGATGTGAAGAGTTAGATTGTTTATATCACGTAATAGAATTATATTAAAAGTAAAGGATAATGCTAAATGGCTAGAAAATTTGGCCAGAGAATTAAAAAGTCTATAATATCATTTTTATTTTAAAATAAACGGATCTTTTTTCCACTTTTTAATTAAAAGGTATTAAAGTTAAAAGGGTAAAAATATTCAAAAAGGTAAAATAAAACAATGTGAAATATTTATTTTACCATTCTGGCCAAAAGGATTTTTCCAAAAGAAAAATTAGTTACTACTAATGCTAACTAGTGAATTTTTATAAAATTATGTGTATTTGAAAGTTTGTAATTGCAAACATTTATTGATAAAAGGATCTTGAAATAAGCGATTTATCGATGTGGCACCTTAAGATATTCCAATATATCTTGATTATGAACTATAGTTTGCTTATTTTGGTAAGATTATATTAGATTTGAGGAAATTTTGATAGTTTTCACATCTTGCTGAGTTTTCATGTTTATGAAAAAAAAAAATACTAACTTAAAATATAAAAAATAAAAAATTGCATGTAACTTCAAATTAGTTTGATTCCAAATAATGTCCCATGTTATCCGCTTTTAATCAGAAAGTGCACTAAATTTTTTTAATATTTTTTTTTAACCGTGTACATCATTTTTGGCATAAACTAAGAAAGAATGGACATATTCAATTTTAGATAGGATTATTTATTTGTTTACATTTTGGAATCATACGAAATAGAATTTAATTGTTTGTACGAGAATCAGAGCTAGAAATAAGAAAATAAATGTGTGACTTGTTTATGTTCATGGCTCGTTGATAGCTACTTTACACTTATTTTTTCTATTTGTTTTCTTCTTTTTGGCAAGCTAATTAATTAAAGATATGACAATATTTTTAATGGTACGTGGAGAAATTAAGAGCTGGTTTGTTTTTTTTTAGCTAAATTCCATAGCTTGGTCTTTTAGACTAAAGATTGTTTACATGGTGATTTGCAAGGAGATGTTGTTTGCGCTTAATAAAGAGTTAAATCTTAATTATTTATATTTTTATATATGAATAGACATCAAATATTAATATTTTTCGTTTTACTTAAAATATATGGACTTAAAGTTGAAGATGAATTGTGTTTAGTCATGCTAGTCATAAAAAAATATTTGTAAATATGTACTTAAAGTTCATAATTGAAGTTCATAGAACTACAAACACAATTTTTACATAAGCCGATCTATATAAAAGCGTAAAAATGTGTATAAGCACCTCTTATACACTTCTATACATACAATATCTACAGTAAAATATCGAATGTATAAGTACTGCTGTGAAAAAAAAAAGGCTATTCATATAGACCATATATTTTTGTAAAAATCTTCAATTAGAATACAAATGCACTCAAAAGGAAAATGTGAATAGAAAAAAACTAATTAGAAGGTTGGTATAATAAATGATTATGCTTGTGGTACTTCACCCTTAAGCCTTGTTTTCACCAGAATTACAAATTTTCCATCAGCCCATTTTCAAGGTCGGTCTCATGTCAGGGTTAGGCCTCGAGTCGACATCGGGTCCCTAGTCATGGCTGGGTCAGTTGTTGGGTCCCGGGTTAGGCTTAGGCCAGGGTTGGGTTGGATTTCAAGTCGGAGTCAAAGCAAGGGTTCCTGTTTAAGGACAGGTCCTGATCCAAATGTCATAGTATTTGTCACCATTATACCTAAATATTCCTGAAATAATATTTTCTCCTTACTAATAAAACACTCAAAAACAAGTAAAAATCCATTTATTTTTTCAGAAAAACATTTTCATGTTTACCAAACACACCCAAAGTGTGTATACTTTATCCTCCCTAGGATCTACTGTTAAAATGTCTCAATTTCAAGATTAAAATACTTTTGACATTTTTTTTCCAAATTAACAAAATATTTTAAATGTTATATATAAGAAAATAATAGAAGTTTCTTCTGTGACAGAAGAAAAGGTCAAAAGAGTACTTGTCAAGACACCAATCTAAAAGTTCAATGCTAACTTTCTAGTCAAGCAAATTCGAAAGTTCAGTGGAACGCTTAAAGAACCATCAAAGTTGATATTTTTATGCTAGCTAACATGCTTTCATGTGATAAAAGCTTATTTTTTTAAAAAAGTTTTAAAATAAATTATTTTCCATATTGGAGTAAAATAAAAATTCGAAAGGGTCTTTATCACAAATTCCTGAAATAACACGCACCCTGTTAGCATATGAAACTTACGTTCAAAAGAATATGAATATTACAATAGCAAATAGAATATTCTTGCTCTTTTACCGATCAAAAAATATTCTTACTTTTTTGTAATTATAATAATAGTGTACTGGCCAGCTTGCTGTACCTTTACTATTTCATTGGGTATATGTTATCTTCTACCAACATACAACAACAACAACAACATACCCTGTGAAATCCCACTAAGTGGGGTCTGGTGGGGTAGAGTGTACGCAGACCTTACCACTACCTCGTGGAGGTAGAGAGGCTGATCTTCTACCAACATATATATATATATATATATATCAGGTTAATCAGCCAGCCACCAAAGCTTAGGCAGATGAAAAAAATATCATCTAGTGTATTTTGCCTTCACTAAAATTTAAATTTGAGAATCATAGTTTGCTTCACTTCATTGATTACTAGATCACACCCGTGATTGTTGGAATATTCTTGAAATTTTTTCTTTTGATGAACATGGTGTCTGCACTGGCGTCGACACATGGTGGTCAGGGTCGTCAGAAAAAATAGTAAAATGATACATGAAATAATTAAATAACATAATTTGGACACTCTTTACATCAAACTATTATAGTCCAATGGTTTCACCTCCTTGGAATGAGAAAGTGCTTGTCTGTTCGAATTTATTGTGCTATTTCTGGACACCCTTTATGAAATTCCTGGCTCCACCACTGGGTGTCTGAGCCAAAGCACCTCAACTAATTTCACAAGATATCTGTCGCCTCCCACAGCAAAATTTCAAATCCTTGTAGATCACTTCTCTTGTTGATTTGCTATATACTAGCACTCCACTTTTACCTAACTGTTTATCTATTGGGGAATGCTGGAAAAATGACCAGCTGACATTAGAATTTGGTTAAATACCAGATTGCCAAGTAGAACTTTTTTCAACTTTAATCTCTTATGAAACATATACTCATTTTATTTAAAACTTCTCATGGTTCTCTTTATAATGTAGATTTCTAAGTATGACATTGGACAGTACAAAAATTCTTCATTTTTATAGTTCAACACATGCTTTTCTTATATCTCAACGCAGGAAATCTTGAAACTATTGAACAGAAATGAGAAGTCATGATTTACAAACATAATAAACTATATTTCAATCTCAAATTACTGGAGAAGCTATACAACTTCATTCAGAAGCAAAAAACGTATAACTTTCCGTCTAACGCGTATGAAAATGCAATAACGAGCTTTGAGTTTCATAAACTAATCAACAAACTATAACGTGATATACAGTACCTAGGTTCTGAGAGGACTCCCAACGGAGTTGCTGAAATTACAGTCATACCTTCAGTCTGGATAATGATCTTGATCCCTTTCTATAAAGCTTACTGATTCACATGTATGCATGGAACTACGACCTTAGCTCTGCAAACCTCTGTCTCATGGCATTGGCAAGTTTCCACTCACCAATACTTATCAGGCCTTCAACAACCTTTTGCCTTGACCTTATGTATGGTATAAAGCCTCTCTTGGTCATTTCTATCACAAACTTTCCAGCCAAAATAAACTGCCGACTCTCTAAGCACCCTTCAAGCACTGACTGGTAGCACTCGAATCCAATATGCACACCCTCATTTGTTAAGAACTCAATTACTTCAATTGCTCTCCTTATCTCTTTGTTAGCCCGTATTGCTGCCAAAGCTTTCACCAAAGTTTCTTTTCTGGGGCTCAAGCCAAATATGGCAACCATTTCATTCAATGTCTTTATGATAGCGGACGTCATTCTTAGCTTGGACAAGTTGTCAATTAAAGAACCATAACAATCCAAATCCGGACTGCAACCAGCACAGCCCATGCCCTTCAATACATTAACTGCTTCATCTATCTGATCAACCTTACAAAGCGATGAGATTAGGTAACTGCAAGTGCCACAATCAGGTGCATATCCAATATCCTGCATTTCCAACAATATGCTTGAAACAGAATAGGATTTACTCCGACGTTCAATCCATGCAGTGGAGAGTAGGAGGTGAGTTTGAGGTACTGGAATGCAGCCAGAGCGAAGGGTACGCTGGAGAATGGCAAGAGCAAGTGGGAGAGGATTTGAGCTTTGGAGACTGTAGGAAAGGAGACAGGAATATGCAATTTGAGGGTGATAACGAGGCCTGATCGGAGAAAAAGACTGTAAAATTTCGTCAACAATTTTGACACTTGTGTTTTCAGGGAAGGTGGATAAAAATGAAAAGGGATTCGGACTGCGGTGAAAGCCTTCAGAAGAGCTTAGAATATCAGGAATCTGTTCATATCTTTTATCTTCCACCACAGCTTTAATGGATTCTTCAAGCATTCTTGCTGAAGAGATAAAAGAACGACAAAGAGGACGAACAGAGAAGTGTAGCTTTGCAACAGCCATCACCCTGGATATCCAGGTTCTTCTTATTTTCCTCTCAAATGTAAATAAAATTAGTCGAGCTGCACATAAACTGATCAAACATGGAAGCTGATTTTTATTTATTTTTTAATTGGAATGAACAGCTCGGCTCAGAATGCTTGAATTACCTACACCTGCAGAAGGGGTTTGCAGAAATTGGACACATGATATAGAAAAATGGATGAAGAGCAGAAAATATGTGACAATATTCATTGTGGCATAACATCGACCAGGGAACAGGCATAAAATGGGACAAAAATAAGAAACTTTATTTTTCCTGGGAAAGATTCAAATACATACAAATTCAACATTCTATCAAGTGGAAAAGGAGAAAAGTAATACCTGATCTGACTATCAACACTATCACGCATCCGTATTCTTCTGTAAATTTTTGTTTTTTTTTGCCTCTTCTTCAGTTTCCATACATTTTACAACTTTTATAATTACTTTACTATGAGGTGTTGCTATTATTCTCCTAATTATTTTGTTTAAATTTTCAAATCACGATTCAATTTAATCAATAACGTTATATTCAATTAAAAGATGCAACCCAAAAATGGTCAAATGCCTTTGGACTTCTACGAAGATGATTATTAATTATGTACTCTTTAGTTTTTTTTTTTTTTACATTTAAGATTAAATTTTTTTAAAATGTAATGAATATTTACAAAGTGCATATTACACCATGAATTAGCTAAAAGAAAAAAATATTACTGTCATATAATTTAGGAAAAAGGGTCTAAAATATATCTGAATTTTGACCGAAATTGCTGTAACAATCTCAAACTTTGGACAGGAACAATTTCGATCATGCCCAAAGTTTGAAATTGTTACAACAATTTTGATCAAGATTCAAATATATTTCAAACCATTTTCCCTATAATTTATATAATGTCCTTTTCATCTTTCAATAATTGCAGATATACAATTTATATGAGTTTGTAGACTAAATAATTGTCTCAGAGTTATTACTTTCATCTTTCAACACCTATTTTTTTTATTTTGGTATGAATCCTTTCTCTTTTGTAACTCTACCCATTGTGAAACTTCGTGTAACTGCACTTAGCACTTACTTATATTCATTATATAATGACTTCCGTTAGTGATCATAATTCATATAGCTAATTATTAGTTGTCATTTGAGTTTTACCGCAGCTTTGGTATATGAGGCCATTTTTGTTGTTGTAATTGATGATAAATTATAAAGTTGATCAAATATTTCAAAGACACAAAAGTGATAATTCCTTCTAAGTTCTGAATTTCTGACATCTTTTTTTGACTTTTTTCCAAGTGTAATACCGCAAAAAATATATATTAAAAATTCCACCTAGTTTAGGGAAGTAATAACTAGTTTAGAAAGATAAAATACAAAAAGAGAAGAAAAATAAATAAACTTAACAGAAGATTCATCATCTCAATAGTATGCTGTAAGAAATGGCCACAAGTGCCAAAATATATAGCAACTGCAGTGGCGGAAATGAGGATGCTCTGTAACTATCAGCAACGTTTATTTCTCTGCCCCCAGCTGCAAAATTCAACATAAACACACTGTTAATGTCTAGAAATCTGAATCATGGTTACTCCATGTCAAATCACGTTATGGGTTCAGCTTCATCAAATTTAGATCGCATAAATTATTTGAGTGAACAAGAAAAGAAGAAGTTATGTCTCACTTACCACAATCTCTAGTAGAATTACTAGTGCTTGAGCAAATGCACTGCGCCATTTCAGTCTCTACATCAAATCCACAAGTCCCACCAGATTTAGCGCACCGGGCACATCCAGTGTCCGGCACGCTAAATGACAATTTCATCCCATAAAGCCAATCCAACGGCCCAACACCTTCCAATCTATCTGTATTATAAACACTAGTATAATGCGTGCAATCCAATATATCCATACTCATATACTTCACCGTTTCATAACCCGTGAAACAACACGCCGGCGTACTGTTAGACAGTAAATGAAACAACTTAAACGAAGTGCACGAACCGTAGAGTTCGTCACACGAATGACCGGAGAATTTAAAACAGAGCGACTTGTAATGGTTAAGTACAGGGGAATCAATGGAGCAATTGACGAGGATGAAGATTGTGTCAGGCGTAGGCGGGATTATAGCTGATTGAATTTCTGACATTTTGAAGTCGTGGTGAGGTTGTAGGATTGAACAAGTAGACATTGAAGGATCGAAGATCGTCATGGTTTGTTTTTCGTAGTCGATTGATTGGACTTTGTAATTTCCTGATGGTGTTAGGAAGAATAAATCAGTAGCGGAGCAATTCAGCATGTGACAATACTGCGGCGCAAAGAAGCCATCGTCAATGCTGAACGGGTAGTTTATGGGAATGTTGTTGCAGAAATTGCGACATGTTGAGTGAGTTTGTGGGGATTGTGATAGTAGCAACAGAATGAGGTATATTGTTAGATGATTGAATGTGAGAGAATGATTTTGGGTTAGCCATTGGTAAGGTGAAAGAAAGGGAGTTTAATTTGTTGTGAAAGGTTTTAGATTTGCACGCGCAGATTTCAACGAGTAACTTTTATTTTCACACGCAAATTTCAAAGATTTTGCAGAAAGCAAATGGCGAGCAGCTGTCCGCAATTGTATCCTATTAACAATTGATTTTTTGACCGTTGGCTCGCCGTTTCACTGTCTCTTACAGGGCTCCACACTGGAAAAAATCAGTATTCGATGATGAAGGAATGAAGAATTCTTTTTTCTTATTTAAGGGAAAAGAATAATACATAACCACTTTCAATTTCATTAGCATATTCATCGATTTTCAATCAACGCTTCTTAGTCGAGCTTGTTGCACGACTAGTTATCTAGTATGGTACACATTTTCTATGTGATTTACAAGTTATCGAACAAGAGCTATTAGCCCAGCGTGCACTCGAAGAGAATCAATAAGAAACTTTCGTGGAATACCAAAAACGCAGGAAGGTAAATGTAATTTTTTTAAAAAGGTAACGCATATGACAAGCTAGCAAAAGGACCAAGCAATTAGATATACAGGAGTAGAAAGAAAATGAAGCAATCAAAAGTAGCAGTAGTTTATCATAATGTCACCTAAAGAAACATCATATTGGAGCTCAAAGTCAAAGGAGTCGGATAATACACAAACACATTTAGGACTCGTTTGGTGTGAGGGATTAGAAATAATAGTGATGGGATAAGGAATAGTGATGGGATAAAAAAAATTATGTTGTTTGGTTGGCAAGTCCGGGATAACTTATCCCGGGATTAATAATTAGTACCGGGATAAGTTATCCCTCCCCATGGGTGGTATAGTAATTCCGGGATAACTTATCCCGAGATAAAATAGATAAATGACAAATATGTCCCTTTAAATCCTTTTTATACATCATTTTTCACATTTATGTATATTTACATTTTTTTTAATACCATGTATAATAATATTTACTACTCCTTATTTTTATGATAATTATACATATTTTTCTATTAAAAAATTATACTATATAAATATAATTTTTATTTATGAATTTATTTGACTAATTCTTATGTTTATTTTATTTTGATTTCTCATAAATTTTCTTCTCTTTATTAAACTTAAGAGGGAAGTTTTATTTTTAAGCTAAATAAGAAAAAAAGTTATATTTTTAAATACACGTGGTACTTATCATGAAAATACATAAACAAAAATATTTAAGTTAAATAAAATAAAAGTTTTATTTTAAAAAATGAATAACTAAAGCTCACAAAGAAAAATTTAAAAAGTTTAAATAAAGTGAAGGGTAATTTTGTAAACAAACAACTTGTTCTTAAAATTTATCAATATATATTATTTTGAATATAACAAACCAAACACTCAATAAGAAATAATCTCAAGATAACTTATCTCATCATAACTAATCCAACATAACTTATCACAACATAACTTATCCCATCATAACTCATATTCAAACCAAACGACCCCTTACAATTACACATATCATACTATATATTTAAGAAAAGAATAGTTTGTGATGCGAACGTAACTGACATTTAAGAAAAGTCCGGAACTTAATTAAGCCACAAAAAAAAAGACCAAAATAAGTCACTATTCTAGTAAGTAATTAAAATAGGCTTAGTGTAAGAAAAATTTCCGTTTTATCCAATGTTTCAAATGTTTTCCGTTAGTCTCTTAACGTGAATATTTTAATAAAAATGGAATTATTCTTTACACTTTGTAAAGTGGAAGAAAAAATTATATTTTACAAAGAGGAATATATTTCCCGTTTTAAATTAAATTGTCTCTCTTTATGAAGTTTTTGCGGTGTTTGTCATACAATTATATTAATTTGACATATCATAAAAACGGAAAAAATTATTACACTATGTATTTTTTTAATTCTAAAAACTACTCCAAGCTCTATTTAAGGACGTTCAAACATTGCCCTTCAATATCTTTAGTCTTCTATTTTTCTTCATTTCAATCACAAAAAAATGTCTTCTGAACCAAAAGTTAGAGTTTCGATTTATTCAGATGACGAAATTATACATGACGAAAATATTGTTTATTATAATTGTCCTCCCAAACACAATGCTAAATATTCAATTAATGCCCGATATCATAAATTTCTTTCATCATTTTATAAAAGAACAGGTATAAATAATATTGATTATAATATGATTAAAGTCAAAAAATACCTTACTTCATTTTTATCATAAGGACATGTAAATTTTGGAGAGTGGATTATCTATAATGACGAATCGTTGACCAACTTTTTGAGGGTTCTAAATGACTACATAGATCAAATCAAGTTAACAATACTTGAAATTTATGTTAGGAAGGAGCCTAAGACTAGTCAACAACGTTCTCCTATAACAATACTTGAAAAATACTCCTCTTTGTAAAAATAGAATTTTTTTCTTCCACTTTATAAAGTGTAAGAAAAACTTACACTTTACAAAGTGTAAAAAATAGTTCTGTTTAATATTAAAATATACATGTTAAGAGACTAACGGAAAACGTTTGGATTATTGGATAAAACAAATTTTTTTCTTACACTAAGCCTATTTTAGTTACTTACTAGGATAGTGGCTTATTTTGGTCACTTTTATCTTTTTGTGGCTTATTTAGGTTCCGGACTCATTTAAGAACAACATATCGCCTCGTTTGATAGATAGAGTGTATAAGAATAATAGTAAATAAAGTATATTAGTAATATTTGTATTAGTAATGTTTGTACTAATAATACTTATATTAATTACATTGTTTAATCATTGTATTAAAAATATCTTGCATGAGAAAAAAAATTATTTACAAAAATACCTTCATAATTATGCTGGAAAAGATGTAAAAAAGATTTTTGAGGGATAATATGGTCTTTAACTATGTTAATGCCTGCATTAAAACCCCCTACATTACTAATACAAAAAAATTTCATGTATTAATCACACACACATCAATACACACTAGAGTAAAATATTAGTTATACATACATATATCATAATATATCAGAAATGGGAGATGGAAGATGGCTCGAGAGGGATTTGTAGTTATTAATCAATCTAATGTGTGTATTAAAATAAGGGAAAGGTTCAAATATGTCATCGAACTTTGGAAAAAGGCTGATCTATGTCATCCGTTAAAAGTTTGGCTCACTATGTCATTTCCATTTAAGAAAAGGCTCACCCATGCCATTATTTGTTAATAGAAAACAATCCGATTATGCAAATTCATTTTTTACATGTGATCAATTATGATTCGGCCATGTCATTAATTAAATTATTTTCTTTAAAAAAAAGGCTCAAATACGCTATCAAACTTTGAGAAAAGGTTCATCTATGTCATATGTTAAAAGTTTGGCTCATCATTTCCATTTGAGAAAAGACTCATCCATACTATTATTTGTTAATAGAAAACGATTCCGATTTTGCAAATTCATTTTTTACATGTGGTCAATTATGATTTCGGCCACATCATTATTTATTTTTTTAAAAAAAGAAAAAAAGCCCAAATATTTCATCGAGCTTTGAAAAAAGGCTCATTTATGCCATTCGTTAAAAATTTGGCTCGTCTATGCCATTTCAATTAACAAGTATGGCATGGATAAACCTTTTCTCAAACATAAATAATATAGATGACTCAAATTTTTATCGGACTACATAAATGACCCTTTTATCTCAAAATTTAATACTAGCATGTTTGAGCCTTCTCCTAATACAATGCATTATTATATTATATTATAGACTAAAAAAAGTGTAGGAAGGTACTAATATTACAAGTTCACAACCCAGTCCTTACCTTAACACTGTTACTCTGTCCAAGTGGTTTACTTTCCTTTTTAGTCAGTCCCAAAAAAAATGACATATTTTTATATTAAGTAACAAATTTGACTATAAATGTCTATTTTACCCTTAATAAAATGATTTACACCCACACAAATTTCTATCTTTCATTTTGAACCACAAATTTTTAAAATCTCCCTTTCTTTTTTAAACTCCGTACCGAATCAAAGTATCTCACATAAAATGGGACGGATGGAGTAATACTTTTAAGGGTAAGTGCACTTCACCTAAGTTTTTCATCTCCGGCAAACAAAATTTCCCCTTGTTTGTTCAAGAACCCGATCGTGATATCGTTGTTTTCCCCCAAAATTATCAAACTCTAATTTATAGTTAGTGCAATCAAAGTAAGAAAAGGATCTGCGGAAAGGAATTTTGTTGAAGAAACCGTTGAATTCCAGCAATGGAGATCTTATAAACCTTTGAGTTCCATTGTGCATTGATGAAGAAGATCGGTTAATAACAAAACTTTCAAGTTCTATTTATGGGCAAATGATAGCAGGGATTGAAACAAAACAAGTTTTAAGGTACTCTCCAGGTATCGGCCGTTCATTATTGTTCCCAAATTACTAGTAATTAAAATTGATGAAACTTAATTAGTATATTTTGTCCCTTTCCTCTGGATTATACCTAATATAATTATTTTACTATGTTGACAAATTAACTAGGGAAACAAATAAAAATGATACTTATTTGGGTTTCGAAAAATTCATAATTTCCTTATAAATTTTCAATTTCAGTAGCTGAGATGTCTTCAAATTGGGTAGCAGCTCAAGTAACTCGGTAAGCAGTTTTTCTCTGTGGATGTAGTTCATACATGTCTATCTAATTGCCTTTGGAAATTATAATCTGAATTGGGTTTATCTAATCTGATTGCAACTGTATTTTATGTTGTATTTGTTTTGTCCTTGTTAGTCCCATTTATTTCTGGGATTATGGTGATTGAGATTGAGATTATGGTGAATCATGGGTCCATCTCGGTTGGACTCACCTACTTAGCTTAGGTTTTACCTCAGTGCCAGATTGAATGACTTGCTGCAGTTTGGAGATTGTATTAATAGTTATAAGTATGTGAATAGAGGGAAATGTTATTAAGTAGTAATATTGTAGCGCAATTTGATCTTCTGTAGATAGAAACTCTGATTTTAGGGCAAGCAATATAGCAATTGCAATGCCCTCTAAAAGAAAGAACTAGTGTTTGAGTCACAGGGAGTCTCAATAAACCTTTCGGAAGAAAGAAAATCCAATTTGCTTTTCTTTTCCCCCCTTATGCCCTCCTTATGTGCTGCTGCGTTATATCTTTTATATTTTGTCCATTTATTCATCTCTTTGTTTTCCGAATGTTCTGAAGTGAGACAGAAAAAAATGACTTAGACTCTTAAGTTCAAATGAGAACCGATATGTAGTGGTTTTGTGTTAGAGCATTGTTGATCTAAACAAAGCAATTAAAATATCACCATGTGGCATGCTGGATATGTGTAATTGTCAATCCTGTTTTTTTTTAAAGTCAGTGTTGTAAAAAGCTTTGAAGAGAAGCTAGACGTGGGTCTTGCGCTTCAGATGGCTCCTTCTCTTCTGCTATATCCCTACTGCTTGCAACTTCTTTTTTCTTCTTTCTCTTCTTCTCTTCTCTGTTTCGATATCTTGTTTTTCTTTCTCGCCTATCTCCATTGAAAGTTTAGCACCACATCTTGTTACACAATTGACTAGTAAGTTCTCTTCCTTTTCTTAATTAATGTCTTTAGTTACGGTAATATTAAAGACCTTTAAATGCATAAACTAATCATACCTGAAACATACTCCTAAGTAAGGATGAATTCCTGGTCACTAGCTCCATTCATTCCATAATTTCAAAGGAACTAATGATCCTCATTGTTATTAACTTATTATTCTGTGAGTTGCTTGGTGGTTTTTTTTCTGGAAATGACTTAATTCTAGAGGCAGTTTCCATGCACTAACATCTCTGTTTTGGCAATTGTTGGGACAGGTATAATTCTTATTCAGAGTGACACTTTGGACCTTCTTAGATATCGTGATGCTGGAAGATAAAGGTTGGGAAGATCCTCGTTCCGTTAATAGCCCTAGGAGGATCTTGAGTTTTTCCAAGAATAGGAAGGCCACTGTGTTCTTTCCAGACCCAGACGACAGAGATTCAGGTTTTGGTGTTTCTGGAGATCAGGGACCCAAGACTTCTGAAGTTTACGGATTTGTTGGCTCCATTACTACTGTTATTGCTACAGGTCTACCCATCCTCATCTTTAAGAAGCTTAGTCTGTTATTTAGAACATATCCCTATGTTTAAATATTCAATGTTTTCTTCTGATATCATAGTTTGGAATACAGTTGAATTGTTGGTATTATAATGTGATATGATTTTCTTCCTTGGTAATGCTCATCATGACATGAAAGTTACTTATTCTTATCTTTTGGTTAGACTCCTTGGCCTTCCTGGAAATGCTTGTGCCCAAGCATCACCAGTATCCTGGATATAGGGTAGAGTATGCTAATTGATTTTTCTTGGGAGTTGAAATGACAAGGCTGTTGAAATCTCTGGATATATTACTCTGCAAATATTGAAAACAGATGCAAATACTAATTTTTGATTTGTCTGTTGTAAAGTATTGAGCTCTCATATTTTGTATGTATAGCTGCTTTGCTTTAACCTAATTCCACTGGTATTCCAGTGGTCACAACATTCATTTGATTTCATGCATACGGAAGTCTGATTGGTTTCTATTATTTTCAATGAGCAGTTCTTTTTCTGGTGTGGGCATATCTTCCCGAACATTGGTTGCACTCTTTGGGAATTGTTTACTATCCAAGCAGGTAAAGAAGATGTACTTGCAGGCTTGTGTCATCTTTACATCTTGTCTCTAAAAAGATCCCTTTTTAAATTAGGAGATAATATGAATTTCAAATTTACTTAGCTGGTTTGTCTGAGACACCAGAGCCAGAAGCTGGTTAGTGTATTCCAGCTACCTAAGTTGGGCTTAGTTTATTCCAATTTCTGGATCTATAATGGCATTTGGTTGTTTTGAACAAACATCTTGAAAAGAGGAGGCACAAATTTTTAATTGATAAGCCCTTTAGTTGCATTTCAGAAATTGATATATATTGGTCCTACATTTCAGAAATTACAAGTGCATGAAAGCAACTTAAAGCATTTGCAGAATGCTCAAGATGAAAAACTGCTAGTATGGGCATCTGGCTAGTAAAATGGGTTCGGAGTACCTTGCAAAACTGCTGTTAAAGGTATACTTATAGTTCTTTTCATGTAAGGAGTTCCCAAATAAGTTGAGCAGAGTTCATATTCAGATTGTTTCCGTTTCAGCACTTGGAACAATTTATTAAAGCAAGAATACCAAGTATCACATCACTTATCAATAAAAGCATAGATGAACTTGAATCGGAACTGGACCACCTTGGAAAGCCTATTGCTGTTGATGCAGGCGTAAGCTTCGACTTCTATATCTATCGTTGCTACTGTTGATCGAGAGATTTTCCTTTATCTTAGTAACTGAACTGGTCTATTTCGGGCTCAACTGTATACTATTTTGGAACTTTGCCGTACTTTTGATAAGATATTTAAGGAGCATCTAGATGGAGGGTAAGTGGATTGTTTTCTTTTTTCCCTTAATTTTCCAAATCTAACTTTCATTATCGTAAGCACTTCAAAAAATCCAAAGGAACCATAGTGGAAAACCATAAAGCACAAAGGAACTTGAAATACAAGGAAGGATTTGGCATAGGCTGAAAAGAGACCACCAAATGTGACTAGTACCCATAAAACACAAAGAATTTGAAGAAACTTCACTCATGAGAACTTGTAAAAAAAAAAAAAGATGTACCCATTAAACTCAAGGAATTGGCAACACATTTCAGTAGACATGTGACACTCGTCTATCTTGTCTGTAAATGCTTGTACTGATTTAAGATGAACTTCCAGTTTATTGCTCTGCACCTAGACTATATATAACATGAATTTATCTCTCTTTGTTAATCAGTCGACCTGGTGGTGATCGAATTTATGGAGTGTTTGACAACCAACTACCTGCTGCTTTGAGAAAACTCCCGTTTGACCGATATCTCTCTGTGCAAAATGTGAGGAAAGTTGTTTCAGAGGCAGATGGTTACCAGCCTCACTTGATAGCACCTGAGCAAGGTTATAGACGTCTAATTGAAGGGGCCTTAAATTATTTTAGACGCCCAGCTGAAGCCTCTGTTGATGCTGTAAGTAATTTTTCAAAATTTATCAGGGTCAAATAGTTAATGCTTCCTATCAACTCTAAGTTTATGTGAAACTACATATCAGGTTCACTTTGTGTTGAAGGAACTAGTGAAGGAAATCTATTGGAGAATGTCAGGTAATGGTGCCGGGCAGCTGTGTTGTATTTTATTTTTAGCTACAATAACCTCTTCTCCCTTTTCTGATTATTTCTAAATATATTGGTGGAGCAGGAATTGAAGCGGTTTCCCAGTTTACAATCTACAATAGCTGCAGCTTCTAATGAAGCCTTGGAAAAATTCCGGGATGAAGGTAGAAAGACGGTAGTCAGATTAGTGGACATGGAATCTTCTTACTTGACAGTGGATTTCTTCAGAAAACTAACCCCCAAGGGGGGAAAGCCAGAAGCTTCTGCTGCCGTAGACCGGTATGGAGAGGCTCACTTTCGTCGGATAGGTTCAAATGTATCATCGTATGTGAATATGGTGTCTGATACATTGAGGAACACACTCCCCAAAGCAGTGGTTTATTGTCAAGTTAAGGAGGCCAAACAATCTTTGTTGAACTACTTCTACACTCAGATTGGGAAGAAAGAGGTACTATCTCGGTGTTCATCCCGAATTAGCAGTTTTTTGAAAGTTCAAGTGCTGACAGTTCTTTATATTTCTCAGGGCAAGGCACTTTCAGAATTGTTAGATGAAGTTCCTGCATTGATGGAGAGAAGAATGCAATGTGCCAAGAGGCTTGAACTGTACAAGAAAGCAAGAGATGAGATTGATTCTGTAGCGTGGGTACGATGATTGCACTTTTAAGAGACACCTTTCTTCTACGATACAACAAATTCACGACTTGGGTGAATCAATATCGCTGCTTGTTCGAACATTTTAACACCCTAAATTCTTTGATTGTTGTAGTCATATTATTTGGTTTGGATGAATTGTTGCTTTATTATGTATTTGTGAACTGAGTTAATACCACATTCAATTGCCCTTTTGCTCAGGCCGCTGCTCCATTTTTGTACTTGTACCTTTTACTGCTTATGGACTTGGATAAAGAAATGATGAAGAAATATGGCGTCTTTAAACAGTAAACTTCTTCTAAAACCAATGAGCAAAGAAAAACACTCAAATACCAGAACCATTATGAACTTGTCAATTTGATCTTTTTCCCTAACAGTAATATACCCTTGCTAACCAGTATATTAGTTTTTCTGTACTACACAGAGGAAAGCAAATGGACGATTGTGAAAAAAGCCACATCTAAATTACATTTAATGTCAAGTACCTGAATTGGGTGAATCAAAGAGATACACTGATAAATGAAGGAAATGAAACTGATACAATCTATCCAAGCAAAATAACTGCACAGTAAAATTATTTCTTATCTTGGATTGAACATAAGGTCATTTATTTGATCAATCCGAATATCAGATATAGGCTCTATAGGTTGCTCATCATTGTCTGTTGAAGGCACGTTGCGCAAAGGTTCTCTTGTGAATTCATCTGCAAAATAGATAGAAAGAAAACATTACGAGCTCAATCCCATGATTATGTAAAAACAACTATTAAAAATTAAATTTGGGTATTGCATGCTCCAAGAGTCAAGACAGAAACGCTAGGAAAATCCTTTCTACTGTCATTGCCAGAAAGTCAAGTAACAATTACCATATATCATGCTGAAAGAAGTTGGAGGAGGGGTAGCCAAGAAGTTGAGACCAATGTAAAATCCTACAGCTAGTGATATAGTCATCATCGCATAAGCTGGCGCAGCTAATGCCCAGTACCTGATAAAACCAAGAACAATTTAACAAGATGTTAAATATATCATGTGACAATTAGTAAGTGACCAGCTAAGTTCTGCCAAGAAAATTCTTTTCATCTTGAGCATTCTGCAAATGCTTTAAGTTGCTTTCATGCACTTGTAATTTCTGAAATGTAGGACCAATATATATCAATTTCTGAAATGCAACTAAAGGGCTTACTTATCAATTAAAAATTTGTGCCTCCTCTTTTCAAGATGTTTGTTCAAAACAACCAAATGCCATTATAGATCCAGAAATTGGAATAAACTAAGCCCAACTTAGGTAGCTGGAATACACTAACCAGCTTCTGGCTCTGGTGTCTCAGACAAACCAGCTAAGTAAATTTGAAATTCATATTATCTCCTAATTTAAAAAGGGATCTTTTTAGAGACAAGATGTAAAGATGACACAAGCCTGCAAGTACATCTTCTTTACCTGCTTGGATAGTAAACAATTCCCAAAGAGTGCAACCAATGTTCGGGAAGATATGCCCACACCAGAAAAAGAACTGCTCATTGAAAATAATAGAAACCAATCAGACTTCCGTATGCATGAAATCAAATGAATGTTGTGACCACTGGAATACCAGTGGAATTAGGTTAAAGCAAAGCAGCTATACATACAAAATATGAGAGCTCAATACTTTACAACAGACAAATCAAAAATTAGTATTTGCATCTGTTTTCAATATTTGCAGAGTAATATATCCAGAGATTTCAACAGCCTTGTCATTTCAACTCCCAAGAAAAATCAATTAGCATACTCTACCCTATATCCAGGATACTGGTGATGCTTGGGCACAAGCATTTCCAGGAAGGCCAAGGAGTCTAACCAAAAGATAAGAATAAGTAACTTTCATGTCATGATGAGCATTACCAAGGAAGAAAATCATATCACATTATAATACCAACAATTCAACTGTATTCCAAACTATGATATCAGAAGAAAACATTGAATATTTAAACATAGGGATATGTTCTAAATAACAGACTAAGCTTCTTAAAGATGAGGATGGGTAGACCTGTAGCAATAACAGTAGTAATGGAGCCAACAAATCCGTAAACTTCAGAAGTCTTGGGTCCCTGATCTCCAGAAACACCAAAACCTGAATCTCTGTCGTCTGGGTCTGGAAAGAACACAGTGGCCTTCCTATTCTTGGAAAAACTCAAGATCCTCCTAGGGCTATTAACGGAACGAGGATCTTCCCAACCTTTATCTTCCAGCATCACGATATCTAAGAAGGTCCAAAGTGTCACTCTGAATAAGAATTATACCTGTCCCAACAATTGCCAAAACAGAGATGTTAGTGCATGGAAACTGCCTCTAGAATTAAGTCATTTCCAGAAAAAAAACCACCAAGCAACTCACAGAATAATAAGTTAATAACAATGAGGATCATTAGTTCCTTTGAAATTATGGAATGAATGGAGCTAGTGACCAGGAATTCATCCTTACTTAGGAGTATGTTTCAGGTATGATTAGTTTATGCATTTAAAGGTCTTTAATATTACCGTAACTAAAGACATTAATTAAGAAAAGGAAGAGAACTTACTAGTCAATTGTGTAACAAGATGTGGTGCTAAACTTTCAATGGAGATAGGCGAGAAAGAAAAACAAGATATCGAAACAGAGAAGAGAAGAAGAGAAAGAAGAAAAAAGAAGTTGCAAGCAGTAGGGATATAGCAGAAGAGAAGGAGCCATCTGAAGCGCAAGACCCACGTCTAGCTTCTCTTCAAAGCTTTTTACAACACTGACTTTAAAAAAAAACAGGATTGACAATTACACATATCCAGCATGCCACATGGTGATATTTTAATTGCTTTGTTTAGATCAACAATGCTCTAACACAAAACCACTACATATCGGTTCTCATTTGAACTTAAGAGTCTAAGTCATTTTTTTCTGTCTCACTTCAGAACATTCAGAAAACAAAGAGATGAATAAATGGACAAAATATAAAAGATATAACGCAGCAGCACATAAGGAGGGCATAAGGGGGGAAAAGAAAAGCAAATTGGATTTTCTTTCTTCCGAAAGGTTTATTGAGACTCCCTGTGACTCAAACACTAGTTCTTTCTTTTAGAGGGCATTGCAATTGCTATATTGCTTGCCCTAAAATCAGAGTTTCTATCTACAGAAGATCAAATTGCGCTACAATATTACTACTTAATAACATTTCCCTCTATTCACATACTTATAACTATTAATACAATCTCCAAACTGCAGCAAGTCATTCAATCTCGCACTGAGGTAAAACCTAAGCTAAGTAGGTGAGTTCAACCGAGATGGACCCATGATTCACCATAATCTCAATCTCAATCACCATAATCCCAGTAATAAATGGGACTAACAAGGACAAAACAAATACAACATAAAATACAGTTGCAATCAGATTAGATAAACCCAATTCAGATTATAATTTCCAAAGGCAATTAGATAGACATGTATGAACTACATCCACAGAGAAAAACTGCTTACCGAGTTACTTGAGCTGCTACCCAATTTGAAGACATCTCAGCTACTGAAATTGAAAATTTATAAGGAAATTATGAATTTTTCGAAACCCAAATAAGTATCATTTTTATTTGTTTCCCTAGTTAATTTGTCAACATAGTAAAATAATTATATTAGGTATAATCCAGAGGAAAGGGACAAAATATACTAATTAAGTTTCATCAATTTTAATTACTAGTAATTTGGGAACAATAATGAACGGCCGATACCTGGAGAGTACCTTAAAACTTGTTTTGTTTCAATCCCTGCTATCATTTGCCCATAAATAGAACTTGAAAGTTTTGTTATTAACTGATCTTCTTCATCAATGCACAATGGAACTCAAAGGTTTATAAGATCTCCATTGCTGGAATTCAACGGTTTCTTCAACAAAATTCCTTTCCGCAGATCCTTTTCTTACTTTGTTTGCACTAACTATAAATTAGAGTTTGATAATTTTGGGGGAAAACAACGATATCATGATCGGGTTCTTGAACAAACAAGGGGAAATTTTGTTTGCCGGAGATGAAAAACTTAGGTGAAGTGCACTTACCCTTAAAAATATTACTCCATCCGTCCCATTTTATGTGAGATACTTTGATTCGGCACAGAGTTTAAAAAAGAAAGGAAGATTTTAAAAATTTGTGGTCCAAAATGAAAGATAGAAATTTGTGTGGCTGTAAATCAGTTCATTAAGGGTAAAATAGACATTTTATAGTCAAATTGTTACTTAATGTAGAAATGTGTCATTCTTTTTGGGACTGACTAAAAAGGAAAGTAAATCACATAAATTGGGACAGAGTAACAGTGTTAAGGTAACTTACCACCTTCTTCTTTTTTCCATCAATTAACAGGTAAGGACTGGGTTGTGAACTTGTAATATTAGTACCTTCCTACACTTTTTTTAGTCTATAATATAATATAATAATGCATTGTATTAGAAGAAGGCTCAAACATGCTAGTATTAAATTTTGAGATAAAAGGGTCATTTATGTAGTCCGATAAAAATTTGAGTCATCTATATTATTTATGTTTGAGAAAAGGTTTATCCATGCCATATTTGTTAATTGAAATGGCATAGACGAGCCAAATTTTTAATGAATGGCATAAATGAGCCTTTTTTCAAAGTTCGATGACATATTTGGGCTTTTCTTCTTTTAAAAAATAAATAAATAATGATGTGACCGAAATCATAATTGACCACATGTAAAAAATGAATTTGCAAAATCGGAATCGTTTTCTATTAACAAATAATAGTATGGATGGGTCTTTTCTCAAATGGAAATGATGAGCCAAACTTTTAACATATGACATAGATGAACCTTTTCTCAAAGTTTGATAGCGTATTTGAGCCTTTTTTTTAAAGAAAATAATTTAATTAATGACATGGCCGAATCATAATTGATCACATGTAAAAAATGAATTTGCATAATCGAATTGTTTTCTATTAACAAATAATGGCATGGGTGAGCCTTTTCTTAAATGGAAATGACATAGTGAGCCAAACTTTTAACGGATGACATAGATCAGCCTTTTTCCAAAGTTCGATGACATATTTGAACCTTTCCCTTATTTTAATACACACATTAGATTGATTAATAACTACAAATCCCTCTCGAGCCATCTTCCATCTCCCATTTCTGATATATTATGATATATGTATGTATAACTAATATTTTACTCTAGTGTGTATTGATGTGTGTGTGATTAATACATGAAATTTTTTTGTATTAGTAATGTAGGGGGTTTTAATGCAGGCATTAACATAGTTAAAGACCATATTATCCCTCAAAAATCTTTTTTACATCTTTTCCAGCATAATTATGAAGGTATTTTTGTAAATAATTTTTTTTCTCATGCAAGATATTTTTAATACAATGATTAAACAATGTAATTAATATAAGTATTATTAGTACAAACATTACTAATACAAATATTACTAATATACTTTATTTACTATTATTCTTATACACTCTATCTATCAAACGAGGCGATATGTTGTTCTTAAATGAGTCCGGAACCTAAATAAGCCACAAAAAGATAAAAGTGACCAAAATAAGCCACTATCCTAGTAAGTAACTAAAATAGGCTTAGTGTAAGAAAAAAAAATTGTTTTATCCACTATCCCCTTGTTTGTTCAAGAACCCGATCGTGATGCTAATTGGTTTTTCTTGGGAGTTGAAATGACAAGGCTGTTGAAATCTCTGGATATATTACTCTGCAAATATTCAAAACAGATGCAAATACTAATTTTTGATTTGTCTGTTGTAAAGTATTGAGCTCTCATATTTTGTATGTATAGCTGCTTTGCTTTAACCTAATTCCACTGGTATTCCAGTGGTCACAACATTCATTTGATTTCATGCATACGGAAGTCTGATTAGTTTCTATTATTTTCAATGAGCAGTTCTTTTAGTGGTGTGGGCATATCTTCCCGAACATTGGTTGCACTCTTTGGGAATTGTTTACTATCCAAGCAGGTAAAGAAGATGTACTTGCAGGCTTGTGTCATCTTTACATCTTGTCTCTAAAAAGATCCCTTTTTAAATTAGGAGATAATATGAATTTCAAATTTACTTAGCTGGTTTGTCTGAGACACCAGAGCCAGAAGCTGGTTAGTGTATTCCAGCTACCTAAGTTGGGCTTAGTTTATTCCAATTTCTGGATCTATAATGGCATTTGGTTGTTTTGAACAAACACCTTGAAAAGAGGAGGCACAAATTTTTAATTGATAAGCCCTTTAGTTGCATTTCAGAAATTGATATATATTGGTCCTACATTTCAGAAATTACAAGTGCATGAAAGCCCTTATTTCCGTTCTTTCTTGGTGTTGCTGTTGGTACATGCATCCTGCAAATCTAGAAAAAGGGTATCTAATTTCACAGTGCAATTGTTGTAGCCCCATATGTTGTACCAGAACTGGACACCACAACTCCACTATTTAAAGTCTTTAAAATCTCATAATTTTTTCTGCAGGTTTTTTTTAATTATAGTAGAACTTCTTTTTGCTTTGACAATAGAGAAATTAGTGATAGCTTAAAGGTCAAGCATCCCTCCAATAATGCCGTCCAGTGTAGAAAGCATTTCACTTTTGTTTAGATTCCAGATGCTTAGACCATATGAAAATGAGAACTCATTCATAAAGGAAGTGGACACCAATAATCAAGGTAATAAGAATATTCTCTGGATATATGAAGCACATTTAGTTGAAAAGAAAGCTACCTGGTTAGCAGACTCGACAACAGTCCCCATGGATTTCTGGCAACTTGGTCTTTCGAAATTGCCTGCAGAAAGACAGACTCAATCAATTACTCAGGAATGTTGACACTAAAAATAAAGGAAGGGGGACTGAACATCTAGAAGGAAAAGACTTGCACTTTCAGAGATCAGATGCTGGAATCTTCGCTTAATATATTCCAGCTTCAGATCACATAAGAAAAATGAACATGTTCACATTAATAAGCTTCAGATATTATAACTGCTAGAGTCAAAAACAGAATCTTCATGTCTCCAGAAAATGTACATTACAAAGCTTGAAGCAACACTTTTAATCTAAAGTATAAAACATCAATCTTCATAATAGATGACAATCAAAAGCAAAAAAGCCAGAACCCAGGTATTTACATGCACCCGCCCCGCTTTATCATTAATTTATTCCTTCCCACATACATTCCCAAGTACAAGCCTAAACTATTCCCAAGCCTCGATACTATCCTAAAACAGTAGAAATTTTCCAGTAACACTCCACCATTGAAATTGAAAGAGATCGACTCAAGTTAAACAAAAACCCACAAGTTTCAAAAAAAAATAAAAAATAATCAAATCTTAAAACGAGAAACAATAAATCTGTCGGTGCAAAATTGAGCACGCGCAAACCAGATGAAATTGCATGAGATCTGTTCAACCATAAACAAATTCCTAATCAGATCAAATCAAAACTAGCTCCAAAATACAAAATCAAATCTCAAGAATTCCAAAACAAAGAGACAAAATTCGGGTCAGATCGGAGAAAAGAAAATGCAGTAAATTGAAGAATGCAATGTATGAAATTGAGGAGATGAATGAAAAAGCGTAGATCGGG
Source organism: Solanum stenotomum (assembly GCF_019186545.1). Taxonomy (NCBI): domain Eukaryota; kingdom Viridiplantae; phylum Streptophyta; class Magnoliopsida; order Solanales; family Solanaceae; genus Solanum; species Solanum stenotomum. Next base: position 19,319,816 of record NC_064282.1, on the reverse strand, counting down.
AAGAGAGAAAGAGAGAAATCAAGATCTGAAGCTTACCAAAGGTAGAAGAATGGTGATTTGTTGAGGTACAAAAAGGGAGGGAATGGTAATGTGAAGAGCTCGCGAGGCTCTTTGAGATATATTTATAGGCCTCGAGCCAAATTTGGGAGAACCATTTTGAACGGTAAACTCTTCCCTTTTTCCTTTCGCACTCCACACGTTGCGTTGAATGGTTACTCTTTTTTTCCTTTTCACTTTATAGTGAATTGACTAGCCTAACAAATTTATATATTTCGAGCAGCGTGATTTGAAATTATAACTTTATTTATATGTTTAGATACATAGTTTAGAGAAAAGGCCAAAAATCATCCCTCATCTTTATGCCTAGACATAAATTCATTTTTGTTCTTTTATATGGAGCACTAATAGTCCTTCTTGTTTATTAAATTGATGCACTTTTAGTATACCCACTAACTAGCAGTCAACTTTTAACGGAAAGAATAGCTTCTTTTTTTTAAAAAATCTTTGATCCTTATAGCAATTCCAACTCACAACTTAACTAAACATAATTCTCCAAGATTGTTTTACCAATTTACACGCACATATTCACATAATTGTCCATTTTGTTCTAAATACTAGGAACCATTTGAAATATTATCAAACAACTTGTACAGCCTAAAGATGGCTTTTTGCTTATAAGAAAAAACACTATAGATGATTGTCACGACCCGATTTCTCAAGTTATGATGACACCTACTATAACCCACCAGTAGGTAAGCCACCCCATAACCCGGAACAACAAGTAATGGGTATGAGGGTAGAAACTAAACAAGAGTAGGCAAATAACAATATAAACAGACGGAAGCAAACCAAAAACATATATACAAATACAGATCCCTCCTAGAACCTGGAAGTCACTAGTACAAAGCTACTAACAAAATGAGTACAAGTCCCAAAAGTGGACAACAGAGACTGGACTGTCTCGAAAGGAAAAAGACAAGTCTATATATACAGATGGAGACTGAAATAGAACAAAACGCCGTGTGCTCACCCCCGTCTCCGATCAGACTGCTCCAAGCTCGATCAACGCTGGCTACTAGTGCCCGGACCTGCATCACGAAACAGATGCAGAGCGTAGCATGAGTACCAAAACAATAGGTACCCAGTAGACATCATAGGCCGACTGAACTTGAAAGGTAAAGGCAATATGAAAAGAAGGAATAACACAAACCGAGGGTCAAGAGTGGACATCTAAGTAACAATGGAATGCACACGAGTGTAGAAAGAACTAACTAAAGTAATCTATAAGCTAACTACACCTAACTGGACCCCCATAAGCCCAGAAGGTACACTCGTGCGCAAGTTAAATAAAAACCCGAACGGACACACCCTCATAAGCCCGACGAATACACATAATAACTATAACTAAAGAGAATTGCATAAAAGAATCCAAGAACGAAGAACACGAATCAGAACCTCAACCCTAATTAGTAAAATCTGACAGTACGGAGGACGGACCTCTAACCGGATGCTCACCAGAAGTACCCAAGTAACCAATCACAAATATCAAGTATATGAGGCCGGAACTCTAACCGGATGCTCTATATAAGTATCTGGGAAATAGAGGCCGGACCTTAAACCGGATGCTCTATATAAGTATCTGGGCGATAGAGGCCGGAACTTAAACCGGATGCTATATAAAGGTGCCAATGTAACTGCTGAAAGAGTCCTAATCGATCCACACTCATAAATGTCCGTGGAACGCCGTCCATACTTAGCCAATCAATGTAAGTCCTTGGAACCAAATCGAAAATCAAATTCAAACCGCGAAGTAGAACTAGTGTCGCCGATGTAACTCGTGAAGCCGTAACATCGGGGAAAATAAGGATAACTATAGTCGGAGAAAGAGTATCGCCTAACTAAGGCCCAAACTATCAGACTCAAGTCTGCTACACCAGTCTACAGGGATCTAAGCCGGTCGAGCGACGTCGGGGCAAAACTAAGGCCTATTGGATTTGAATAATGTATTTCTAAGGCAAGCCCTAGTCAAACCTAAACTAAGGCCCAACAATCTTCAAATAAACAATAATTAAGCATGCAAGCACTCCACATAGCAAGGAGGGTCCGTTAATAACACAAAGCATGCTCACAGTTACCCGATAATTCCCGAAATAGGCCGAAAACATGATTTCTTAACACCTATGTAGGATTCAATAACTACCCAACCCAAATCCCAACTAATCAACATCCATTCATATTCTCGAGCTCAATCTAAGAGAGGGAAACCGTAGCCTACCTGTAGGCCAATCACACGGGCTCCAAAATCACTTCTCCGAAGCTTTCCCTTTCCGAACGTCCTCGAAACGCTGCCCCGCTATCAAAAATAGTATCACAACGTTATTACAGTCATTTAGACACCAAAATCACAACAAACGGAGACGGGTCAATTTTGGAGTCAAAACGAGAATCGTGGGACCCGCACCGAACTGTCCAAATTTGACTCCGTCAAGACACCCTAAACATCACCCCAAACTTGTGTTTTAAAATGAAACACAATTCGGGGATCAAAACCCAGCAAAACCGACAAGCAAGAAAATCCTATTTTAATCAACTACAAAAAAGAAAACAGCAGCAGCCTAAAGTCGAGATCTACAAGAATCTAATGGTGTCCAACACTCTTTGAACACTCTACGATGAAGCCACGACAATTATCAACACATGAGACTTCGAATCACCCAAAACCGAGGTAAAATGAGTGAGATAAGACCAAAACAATAATACCAAAAACAAAGGCTCGAAAAAGGTACTGCAGTCAGGTTTTATCGCGAAATTACCTCGAACGGGGACTCCAAATCATTATCCGAGCTCACCAACACGTTGTCCTTGAAAAATCTCACAACTTTGCCTTTTGAATCGCCCAAATCAGTTGAGAGATGAGAGAGCTATGAGAGTTAAAGTTTTGGGAAATATTGCTGAAAATCTGCATTATATTGCAGATTTTCTGCAATTTTTCCAACAACTAAAAACTCCGACGGGGTACTCCGATCTCGTTCGGAACCCCATGCACGCAAACGAGCTATGCAACCATACCAAATTCGACATTCCAGACTCAAAGGCGCAGTCAAAATTTCAATCAGAGGTCTTTTCGATAAAAAGTGGGTCCCACTTTCAAAAGCCATTTTAAGTCAAAACCCACAAAAGGGCTCGGAAAGATATCGAAAATCTCCAGACACAAAATAAGGGTCAATCTAGACCAAACTCGACATTCCGGAGCTAACCACGCTGACTGAATTCTCATCTGAGCGCGTTTACTCAGAATGTTGACCAAAGTCAAACTTAGGCTTAAACTTAAAGTTAAAACGCCTAATCGCACCGACTCACACTGAAAACATCGAGAGTCATGACAACCATCCTATTAGCCTAAAATGACCCTTCCGGAGCTGATGGAATCATCAGAATTGGATTCCGATGTCATCTTCTTGAACTTTTGATCGAAAATGATCGTTCAAGGTTCATAAGCTCCAAAACACAAAAACTCGCACCAAGACCAAACGAACGACCAGGTGACCAAACTGGCAGTCCCAGCAAGTCATAAATGACTTAGGGTCGCTATAGAAACGCTCTAAACGACACACAGAAGGCAAGACACAGAAATGACCATGAGGATCATTACAATGATTTAATAAAATTAAAATTTTATCTATTATTTCTTAAGATATATGTCAAGTCAAACATAAACCAATAAGTAAACATGAATGGATTGAGTAATTAGCTACCATGAAATTACTCCTTGTAGATGGGCTTTTGTATCTTAGATTTGATTGCAAATACTAACAATAATTTACTGATTTCTTTATCCAGTTTTCATGACAATTAAATATGCAGAACATATCAAGCAAAGGGAATTTAACTTAATAGGAAATTTGAATTATTGTCGTGGTAACGATTATGTGATCATAACAACAAAAAAGAAGAAATTTATTGGCGAAAATATATAGTGTTTTCCCCCATCTTTTCTTAGCTATGACTCTCAGCAAATCTACAAGAGTAGTAGTTAAATCTATCTTTTTGAACTGTTCAAATAATCATTTTTTTTATTGTGGAATTGTTGTTGCAATATGGGGGGGGGGGGGGGGGNCTGTTAAAAGTTCACGGCCGGTTAATGAAGTGACCAAATGTGCACCAATTTAATAAACAAGAGGGATTATTTGTGCTTCAAGTGAAATATTAAGGATGACTTTAAATATAAGCCCAAACATGATTTCAAATTCTCCTTATGAAAACTTTTTAAAATGTAAAACTTAACTCATCAGTTTAGATTTTGTAAAGGAAATAATGATGATCGATGTGAAGAGTTAGATTGTTTATATCACGTAAAAGAATTATATTAAAAGTAAAGGATAATGCTAAATGGCCAAAAATTTTGGCCAGAGAATTAAAAAGTCTATAATATCATTTTTATTTTAAAATAAACGGATCTTTTTTCCACTTTTTAATTAAAAGGTATTAAAGTTGAAAGGGTAAAAATGTTCAAAAAGGTAAAATAAAATAGTGTGAAATATTTATTTTACCATTTTGGCCAAAAGGATTTTTCCAAAAAGAAAAATTAGTTACTACTATTGCTAACTAGTGAATTTTTATAAAATTATGTGTATTTGAAAGTTTGTAATTGCAAACATTTATTTATAAAAGGATCTTGAAATAAGCGATTTATAGATGTGGCACCTTAAGATATTCCAATATATCTTGATTATGAACTATAGTTTGCTTATTTTGGTAAGATTATATTAAATTTGAGGAAATTTTGATAGTTTTCACATCTTACTGAGTTTTCATGTTTATGAAAAAAAAAATACTAACTTAAAATATAAAAAATGAAAAATTGCATGTAACTTCAAATTAGTTTGATTTCAAATAATGTTCCATGTAATCCGCTTTTAATAAGAAAGTGCACTAAATTTTTTAAATATTTTTTTTTAACCGTGTACATCATTTTTGGCATAAACTAAGAAAGAATGGACATATTCAATTTTAGATAGGATTATTTATTTGTTTACATTTTGGAATCATACGAAATAGAATTTAATTGTTTGTACGAGAATCAGAGCTAGAAATAAGAAAATAAATGTGTGACTTGTTTATGCTCATGGCTCGTTGATAGCTACTTTACACTTGTTTTTTCTATTTATTTTCTTCTTTTTGGCAAGCTAATTAATTAAAGATATGACAATATTTTTAATGGTACGTGGAGAAAGAGCTGGTTTGTTTTTTTTTAGCTAAATTCCATAGCTTGGTCTTTTAGACTAAAGATTGTTTACATGGTGATTTGCAAGGAGATGTTGTTTGCGCAAGTTAAATCTTAATTATTTATATTTTTATATATGAATAGACATCAAATACTAATATTTTTTGTTTTACTTAAAATATATGGACTTAAAATTGAAGATGAATTGTATTTAGTCATACTAGTCGTAAAAAAATATTTGTAATATGTACTTAAAGTTCATAGAAGAACAAACATAATTTTTACATAAGCCGATCTATATAAAAGTGTAAAAATGTGTATAAGCACCTCTTATACACTTCTATACAGTATGTACAGTAAAATATTGTATGTATAAGTACTGCTGTGAAAAGGAAGAAGAGGCTATTCATATAGACCGTATATTTTTGTAAAAATCTTCAATTAGAATACAAATGCACTCAAAAGGAAGAATGTGAATAGAAAAAAACTAATTAGAAGGTTGGCATAATAAATGATTATGATTGTGGTACTTCACCTTTAAGCCTTGTTCACCAGAATTACAAATTTTCCATCAGCCCATTTTCAAGGTCGGTCTCATGTCAGGGTTAAGCCTCGAGTCGACATCGGGTCCCTAGTCATGGCTGGGTCAGTTGTTGGATCCCGGGTTAGGCTTAGGCCAGGGTTGGGTTGGATTTCGAGTCGGAGTCGAAGCAAGGGTTCCTGTTTAAGGGCAGGTCCTGATCCAAATGTCATAGTATTTGTCACCATTATACCTAAATATTCCTGGAATAATATTTTCTCCTTACTAATAAAACACTCAAAAACAAGTAAAAATCCATTTATTTTTTCAGAAAAACATTTTTATTTTTACCAAACACACCCAAAGTGTGTATACTTTATCCTCCCCCTGGATCTACTGTTAAAATATCTCGATTTCAAGATTAAAATACTTTTGACATTTTTTTTCCAAATTAACAAAATATTTTAAATGTTATATATAAGAAAATAATAGAAGTTTCTTTTGTGACAGAAGAAAAGGTCAAAAGAGTACTTGTCAAGACACCAATCTAAAACTTCAATGCTAACTTTCCAGTCAAGCAAATTCGAAAATTCAGTGGAACGCTTAAAGAACCATCAAAGTTGATATTTTTATGCTAGCTAACATGCTTTCATGTGATAAAAGCTTATTTTTTTTAAACGTTCTAAAATAAATTATTTTCCATATTGGTGTAAATAAAAATTCGAAAGGGTCTTTATCACAAATTCCTGAAATAACACGCACCCTGTTAGCATAGGAAACTTACGTTCAAAAGAATATGAATATTACAATAGCAAATAGAATATTCTTGCTCATTTACCGATCAAAAAATATTCTTACTTTTTTGTAATTATAATAATAGTGTACTGGCCAGCTTGCTGTACCTTTACTATTTCATTGGGTATATGTTATCTTCTACCAACATATATATATATATATATATATATATATCAGGTTAATCAGCCGGCCACCAAAGCTTAGGCAGATGAAAAAAATATCATCTAGTGTATTTTGCCTTCACTAAAATTTAAATTTGAGAATCATAGTTTGCTTCACTTCATTGATTACTAGATCACACCCGTGATTGTTGGAATATTCTTGAAATTTTTTCTTTTGATGAACATGGTGTCCGCACTGGCGTAGACACATGGTGGTCAGGGTCGTCAGGAAAAATAGTAAAATGATTCATGAAATAATTAAATAACATAATTTCGACACTCTTAACATAACAAACTATTATAGTCCAATGGTTTCACCTACTTGGAATGAGAAAGTGCTCGTGTGTTCGAATTTATTGTGCTATTTCTGGACACCCTTTACGGAATTCCTGGCTCCGCCACTGGGTGTCTGAGCCAAAGCACCTCAACTAATTCCACAAGATATTTGTCACCTCCCACTAACAAAATTTCAAATCCTTGTAGATCACTTCTCTTGTTGATTTGCTATATGAAACTTATACTCATTTTATTTAAAACTTCTCATGGTTCTCTTTATAATGTAGATTTCTAAGTATGACATTGGACAGTACAAAAATTCTTCATTTTTATAGTTCAACACATGCTTTTCTTATATCTCAACGCAGGAAATCTTGAAACTATTGAACAGAAATGAGAAGTCATGATTTACAAACATAATAAACTATATTTCAATCTCAAATTACTGGAGAAGCTATACAACTTCATTCAGAAGCAAAAAATGTATAACTTTCCGTCTAACGCATATGAAAATGCAATAACGAGCTTTGAGTTTCATAAACTAACCAACAAACTATAACGTGATATACAGTACCTAGGTTCTGAGAGGACTTCCAACGGAGTTGCTGAAATTACAGTCATACCTTCAGTCTGGATAATGATCTTGATCCCTTTCTATAAAGCTTACTGATTCACATGTATGCATGGAACTACGACCTTAGCTCTGCAAACCTCTGTCTCACGGCATTGGCAAGTTTCCACTCACCAATACTTGTCAGGCCTTCAACAACCATTTGCCTTGACCTTATGTATGGTATAAAGCCTCTCTTGGTCATTTCTATCACAAACTTTCCAGCCAAAATAAACTGCCGGCTCTCTAAGCACCCTTCAAGCACTGATTGGTAGCACTCGAATCCAATATGCACACCCTCATTTGTTAAGAACTCAATTACTTCAATTGCTCTCCTTATCTCTTTGTTAGCCCGTAGTGCTGCCAAAAGTTTCACCAAAGTTTCTTTTCTGGGGCTCAAGCCAAATATGGCAACCATTTCATTCAATGTCTTTATGATAGCAGACGTCATTCTTAGCTCGGACAAGTTGTCAATTAAAGAACCATAACAATCCAAATCCGGACTACAACCAGCACGGCCCATTCCCTTCAATACATTAACTGCTTCATGTATCTGATCAACCTTACAAAGCGATGAGATTAGGTAACTGCAAGTGCCACAATCAGGTGCATATCCAATATCCTGCATTTCCAACAATATGCTTGAAACAGAATAGGATTTACTCCGACGTTCAATCCATGCAGTGGAGAGTAGGAGGTGAGTTTGAGGTACTGGAATGCAGCCAGAGCGAAGGGTACGCTGGAGAATGGCAAGAGCAAGTGGGAGAGGATTTGAGCTTTGGAGACTGTAGGAAAGGAGACAGGAATATGCAATTTGAGGGTGATAACGAGGCCTGATCGGAGAAAAAGACTGTAAAATTTCGTCAACAATTTTGACACTTGTGTTTTCAGGGAAGGTGGATAAAAATGAAAAGGGATTCGGACTGCGGTGAAAGCCTTCAGAAGAGCTTAGAATATCAGGAATCTGTTCATATCTTTTATCTTCCACCACAGCTTTAATGGATTCTTCAAGCATTCTTGCTGAAGAGATAAAAGAACGACAAAGAGGACGAACAGAGGAGTGTAGCTTTGCAACAGCCATCACCCTGGATATCCAGGTTCTTCTTATTTTCCTCTCAAATGTAAATAAAATTAGTCGAGCTGCACATAAACTGATCAAACACGGAAGCTGATTTTTATTTATTTTTTAATTGGAATGAACAGCTTAGTGTCGGCTCAGAATGCTTGAATTATCTACACCTGCAGAAGGGGTTTGCAGCAATTGGACACATGATATAGCAAAAAGAATGAAGAGCAGAAAATATGTGACAATATTCATTGTGGCATAACATCAAACAGGGAGCAGGCATAAAATGGGACAAAAATAAAAAACTTCATTTTCTCCTGGGAAAGATTCAAATACATACAAATTCAACATTCTATCAAGTGGAAAAAGGAGAAAAGTAATACCTGATCTGATTATTAACACTATCACGCATCCGTATTCTTCTGCAAAATATTTTTGCCTCTTCTTCGGTTTCCAAACATTTTACAACTTTTATAATTACTTTACCATGAGGTGTTGTTATTATTCTCCTAATTATTTTGTTTATATTTTCAAATCACGATTCAATTTAATCAATAACGTTATATTCAATTAAAAGATGCAACTCACGTAAAAGAGTGTACACACATTGTGTTTTTCAAATTAAAGAGGGGATAATTTAGATGTGTTTCTCACCGTTTTAATAGTTTGGATATGAAACTTAAAAGAAGCTATACTTTAGGTGTGTTTTAAACACTTTCATTATGTACTCTTGAATATTTTATTTTTATGTTCTACATTTAAGATTACAGTTTTTTAAAATGTAATAAATATTACTATTGTATAAAGTTCTCTTAAAGTTCATATTATACAATGAATTAGCTAAATGAAAAAAAATATTATTGTCGTATAATTTATATAATATCCTTTTTTTCATCTTCCAATAATTATTGCAGATATACAATTTATTACTTTCATCTTTCAACCCCTATTTTTTTTGCATGAATCCTTTCTCTTTTGCAAGTTTACCCATTGTGAAGCTTCGTGTAATTGCACTTAGCACTTATATTCATTACATAATGACTTTCGTTAGTGATCATAATTCATTGTAATTAATGATAAATAATCAGAGCTCTGATAATGGAAAAAAAAAACTAACCAAGTGAAAATAAATTAAATCTTCGTAATTAGATACTTAAATTTATATAAAGTTAAATAAATAGATATATATTCTACGTCACAATATTTTGAAGACACAAAACTGATAATTCCTTCAAGTTCTGAATTTCTGGCATCTTTTTTGACTTTTTTCCAAGTGTAATACCGAAAAAAATATAGTACTATATTAAAAAAAATCCACCTAGTTTAGGCAACATGAATAATATAGTAATAATTAGTTTAGAAAGATAAAAATACAAAAAGAGAAGAAAAATCAACAAACTTAACAGAAGATTCATCATCTCAATAGTATGCTGTAAGAAATGGCCACAAGAGCCAAAATATATAGCAACTGCAGTGGCGGAAATGAGGATGCTCTGTAACTATCAGCAAAGTTTATTTCTCTGCCCCCAGCTGCAAAATTCAACATAAACACACTGTTAATGTCTAGAAATCTGAATCATGGTTACTCCATGTCAAATCACGTTATGGGTTCAGCTTCATCAAATTTAGATCGCATAAATTATATGAGTGAAGAAGAAAAAAAAAAGTTATGTCTCACTTACCACAATCTCTAGTAGAATTACTAGTGCTTGAGCAAATGCACTGCGCCATCTGAGTCTCTACATCAAATCCACAAGTCCCACCAGATTTAGCGCACCGGGCACATCCAGTGTCCGGCACGCTAAATGACAATTTCATCCCATAAAGCCAATCCAACGGCCCAACACCTTCCAATCTATCCGTATTATAAACACTAGTATAATGCGTGCAATCCAATATATCCATACTCATATACTTCACCGTTTCATAACCCGTGAAACAACACGCCGGCGTACTGTTAGACAGTAAATGAAACAACTTAAACGAAGTGCACGAACCGTAGAGTTCGTCACACGAATGACCGGAGAAATTAAAACAGAGCGACTTGTAATGGTTAAGTACAGGCGAATCGACGGAGCAATTCACGAGGATGAAGATTGTGTCAGGCGTAGGCGGGATTATAGCTGATTGAATTTCTGACATTTTGAAGTCGTGGTGAGGTTGTAGGATTGAACAAGTAGACATTGAAGGATCGAAGATCGTCATGGTTTGCTTTTCGTAGTCGATTGATTGGACTTTGTAATTTCCTGATGGTGTTAGGAAGAATAAATCAGTAGCGGAGCAATTCAGCATGTGACGATACTGCGGCGCGCCGCAGCCATCGTCAATGCTGAACGGGTAGTTTATGGGAATGTTGTTACAGAAATTGCGGCATGTTGAGTGAATTTGTGGGGATTGTGATAGTAGCAACAGAATGAGGTATATTGTTAGATGATTGAACGTGAGAAAGAATGATTTTGAGTTAGCCATTGGAAAGGGAGTTTAATTTGTTGTGAAAGGTTTCAGATTTGCACACGCAGATTTCGATGAGTAACTTTTTTTTCACACGCAAATTTCAAATATTTTGCAGAAAGCAAATGGCGAGCAGCTGTCCGCAATTTTCTCCTATTAACAGTTGGTTTTTTGACCGTTGGCCCGCCGTTTCACTGTCTTTTACAGGGCTCCACACTGGAAAAAAAAATCAGTATTCGATGATGAAGGAATGAAGAATTCTTTTTTCTTATTTAAGGGAAAGGAATAATGGATAACCACTTTCAATTTCATTAGCATAAATCGATTCTCAATCAATGCTTCTTAGTCGAGCTTGTTGCACAACTAGTTATCTAGTATGGTACACATTTTTTATATGATTTACAAGTTATCGAACAAGAGCTATTAGCTCAGCGTACACTTGAAGAGAATCAATTATGAAACTTTCTTGGAATACCAAAAAAGCATGAAATGTAAATTTTTTAAAAAGGTAACGCATATGACAAGCTAGCAAAAGGACCAAGCAATTAGATACAGGAGTAGAAAGAAAATGAAGCAATCAAAAGTAGCAGTAGTTTATCATAGTGTCTCCTAAAGAACATCATATTGGAGCTCAAAGTCAAAGGAGTCAGATAATACACAAATCTACTTACAGTCATACTATATATATTTAAGAAAAAAAACAGTTTGTGATGGAATACAAGGCCTAACCCATCGGTAGCCCCTTAAATTTGGCACGAAATTTCACTTAAGCACCTCAAGTAGATGATGTTCATTTTAGACACCTCATGTAGGGTTTCGCTGTGTCATTTTGACACTTTTTGCTTACATGGCATAGTGAGTGCAATACACTTATTGAGCGCGCGTGAAAAACCTATTTAGTCGATTTTTTAATTAATTTTTTCTTCTTCTTTCCCATTTTCAGCCACCATTTTTGCAAACTTAAATATCCAACATGGTGAATAAAAATAGATACAGTAAAATGATGAAAAATGATGGAAACTATTTTTGAAATTTAGGAATAGACCCATTTCAAGATTAAATATTAAAT
>NC_064282.1:19252903-19307333 GCF_019186545.1 Solanum stenotomum | reverse complement strand
GGGGGGGGGGGGGGGGGGGGGGGGGGGGGGGGGGGGGGGGGGGGGGGGGGGGGGGGATGTTTCTGCAAATGGGTATGGGTGGGTTATTGGAGAAGACAATTGCGGGGGTGGGTGGGGTGGGGGGGGTCATGTGGGGATTTTATTGATTTAATTTGTTTTAAAAAAATTATTTGGGCATAAATACACGTGTCGTTGAGTCATTGGTTACTTTATATTTTTACTCAAAATTCATTATCTACAAATTGTTTTTTGACAAATGTCGTCATTTAATTTGTCACGTTACACGTCATTCGCGAGTGTAAACACACACCTCATATATTTTTGTTGATTGGCAAAAGAGTGTCAAAATGACACAACGAGACCCTACATGAGGTGTCTAAATGAACATCACCCACTTGAGGTGCCTAAGTGAAATTTCGTGCCAAATTTAATGGGCCACCGATGGGTTAGCCCAGAATACAACTGACATTTAAGAACAATATCGGAGTTGTTTGAAAGACCGTATAAGAATATTAGTAATGTTTGTATTAATTATATTGTTTAATTTATTGTATTAAAACTAACATGTATGACAAAAAGTATATTTATAAAAATGTCGTCCACTATTATGTTGGAATGTTAAAAATATTTTGAGGGGCAATACGTCTTCAATCATGCTAATGCACGCATTAAACTCCCTTACAGTACTAATACTAAAAAAATCCATGTATTAATAATAAATACTTAGAGTGAAATATTAGTTATACATATATCTGAAATGGGAGATGGAAGATGGCTTGAGAGGGATTTGTAGTTATTAATTAATCTAATGTGTGTATTAAAATAAGGTAAAAGATTAAAATATATCATCGAACTTTTAGAAAATATTCATTTATATCATCCATTAAAAGTTTGGTTCATTTATGTCATTTACATTTGAGAAAAAAAGGCTCATTCATACAATTATTTGTAAATATAAAACAGTTCAAATTTTGCAAAATAGGTGGTCAATTATGATTCGACCAAATCATTAATTATTTTATTTTTTTAAAAGGAAAAGACTCAAATATGTCATCAACTTTGAAAAATGATATCTATGTCATCCTTTAAAAAATTACGAGCCTCTTCTCAAATAGAAAAGACATAAATGAGCTAAACTTTTAACGAAATGACATACTTTTCAAAATTCAATAGTGTATTTGATTAGTATATATTGACTAAAAAAGTGTAGGAAGGTACTAATATTACAAGTTTACAACTCGGCCCTCACCTGTTAATTGATGAAAAAAAGAAGAAGGTGGTAAGTTACCTTAACACTGTTAATATTTTTAAGGGTAAGGAAACCACGTGCACTTCACCTGAGTTTTTCTTCTCCGGCAAACAAAATTTCCCCTTGTTTGTTCAAGAACCCGATCGGGGTATCGTTATTTTCCCACAAAATCATCAAACTCTAATTTATAGTTAGTAAGAAAAGGATCTGCGGAAAGGAATTTTGTTGAAGAAACCGTTGAATTCCAGCAATGGAGATCTTATAAACCTTTGAGTTCCATTGTGCATTGATGAAGAAGATCGGTTAATGACAAAACTTTCAAGTTCTATTTATGGGCAAATGATAGCAGGGATCGAAACAAAACAAGTTTTAAGGTACTCTCGGCCGTTCATTATTGTTCCCAAATTACTAGCTAGTAATTAAAATTGATGAAACTTAATTAGTATATTTTGGCCCTTTCCTCTGGATTATACCTAATATAATTATTTTACTATGTTGACAAATTAACTAGGGAAACAAATAAAAATGATACTTATTTGGGTTTCGAAAAAATCATAATTTCCTTATCCTTTTCAATTTCAGTAGCTGAGATGTCTTCAAATTGGGTAGCAGCTCAAGTAACTCGGTAAGCAGTTTTTCGCTGTGGATTTAATTCATATGTGTCTATCTAATTGCCTTGGGAAATTATAATCTGAATTGGGTTTATCTAATCTGATTGCAACTGTATTTTATGTTGTATTTGTTTCGTCCTTGTTAGTCCCATTTATTTATGGGATTATGGTGAATCATGGGTCCATCTCGGTTGGACTCATCTACTTAGCTTAGGTTTTACCTCAGTGCCAGATTGAATGACTTGCTGCAGTTTGGAGATTGTATTAATAGTAATAAGTATGTGAATTGAGGGAAATGTTATTAAGTAGTAATATTGTAGCGCAGTTTGATCTTCTGTAGATAGAAACTCTGATTTTAGGGCAAGCAATATAGCAATTGCAATGCCCCCTAAAAGAAAGAACATGTGTTTCATTAAATTGAGTCTCAATAAACCTTTTGGAAGAAAGAAAAAAAGAAAATCCAATTTGCTTTTCTTTTCCCCCTGTATGCCCTCCTTATGTGCTGCTGCGATATATGTTTTATATTTTGCCCATTTATTCATCTCTCTGTTTTCTAAATGTTCTGAAGTGAGACAGAAAAAAATGACTTAGACTCTTAAGTTCAAATGAGAACCGATATGTAGTGGTTTTGTGTTAGAGCATTGTTGATCTAAACAAAGCAATTAAAATATCACCATGTGTCATGTGGCATGCTGGATATAGGTAATTGCCAATCCTGTTTTTTTTTAAAGTCAGTGTTGTAAAAAGCTTCGCTCTAAGCTTTGAAGAGAAGTCAGGCGTGGGTCTTGCGCTTCAAATGGCTCCTTCTCTTCTGCTATATCCCTACTGCTTGCAACTTCTTTTTTCTTCTTTCTCTTCTTCTCTTCTCTGTTTCGATATCTTTTTTTTCTTTCTCGCCTATCTCCATTGAAAGTTTAGCACCACATCTTGTTACACAATTGACTAGTAAGTTCTCTTCCTTTTCTTAATTAATGTCTTTAGTTATGGTAATATTAAAGACCTTTAAATCCGTAAACTAATCATACCTGAAACATACTCCTAAGTAAGGATGAATTCCTGGTCACTAGCTCCATTCATTCCATAATTTCAAAGGAACTAATGATCCTTATTGTTATTAACTTATTATTCTGTGAGTTGCTTGATGGTTTTTTTCTGGAAATGGCTTAATTCTAGAGGCAGTTTCCGTGCACTAACATCTCTGTTTTGGGTGTTTTGGCAATTGTTGGGACAGGTATAATTCTTATTCAGAGTGACACTTTGGACCTTCTTAGATATCGTGATGCTGGAAGATAAAGGTTGGGAAGATCCTCGTTCCGTTAATAGCCCTAGGAGGATCTTGAGTTTTTCCAAGAATAGGAAGGCCACTGTGTTCTTTCCAGACTCAGACGACAGAGATTCAGGTTTTGGTGTTTCTGGAGATCAGGGACCCAAGACTTCTGAAGTTTACGGATTTGTTGGCTCCATTACTACTGTTGTTGCTACAGGTCTACCCATCCTCATCTTTAAGAAGCTTAGTCTGTTATTTAGAACATATCCCTATGTTTGAATATTCAATGTTTTCTTCTGATATCATAGTTTGGAATATAGTTGAATTGTTAGTATTATAATGTGATGTGGTTTTCTTCCTTGGTAATGCTCATCATGACATGAAAGTTACTTATTCTTATCTTTTGGTTAGACTCCTTGGCCTTCCTGGAAATGCTTGTGCCCAGGCATCACCAGTATCTGGATATAGGGCAGAGTATGCTAATTGATTTTTCTTGGGAGTTGAAATGACAAGGCTGTTGAAATCTCTGGATATATTACTCTACAAATATTGAAAACAGATGCAAATACTAATTTTTGATTTGTCTGCAAGATGTCGTCTGTTGTAAAGTATTGAGCTCTCATATTTTGTATGTATAGCTGCTTTGCTTTAACGTAATTCCACTGGTATTCCAGTGGTCACAACATTCATTTGATTTCATGCATACGGAAGTCTGATTGGTTTCTATTATTTTCAATGAGCAGTTCTTTTTCTGGTGTGGGCATATCTTCCTGAACATTGGTTGCACTCTTTGGGAATTGTTTACTATCCAAGCAGGTAAAGAAGATGTATTTGCAGGCTTGTGTCATCTTTACATCTTGTCTCTAAAAAGATCCCTTTTTAAATTAGGAGATAATATGAATTTCATAGTTTCAAATTTACTTAGCTGGTTTGTCTGAGACACCAGAGCCAGAAGTTGGTTAGTGTATTCCAGCTACCTAAGTTGGGCTTAGTTTATTCCAATTTCTGGATCTATAATGGCATTTGGTTGTTTTGAACAAACATATTGAAAAGAGGCACAAATTTTTAATTGATAAGTAAGCCCTTTAGTTGCATTTCAGAAATTGATATATATTGGTCCTACATTTCAGAAATTACAAGTGCATGAAAGCAACTTAAAGCATTTGCAGAATGCTCAAGATGAAAAGAATTTTCTTGGCAGAACTTAGCTGGTCACTTACTAATTGTCACAAGATATATTTAACATCTTGTTAAATTGTTCTTGGTTTTATCAGGTACTGGGCATTAGCTGCGCCTGCTTATGCGATGATGACTATATCACTAGCTGTAGGATTTTACATTGGTCTCAACTTCTTGGCTACCCCTCCTCCAACTTCTTTCAGCATGATATATGGTAATTGTTACCCGACTTTCTGGCAATGACAGTTGAAAGGATTTTCCTAGCGTTTCTGTCTCTGACTCTTGATGCATGCAAAACCCAAATTTAACATTGTTTGTTGAGAACATATTTTGAGTAGTTGTTTTTACATAATTATGGGATTGAGCTCGTAATGTTTTCTTTCTATCTATTCTGCAGATGAATTCACAAGAGAACCTTTGCGCAACGTGCCTTCAATAGACAATGATGAGCAACCTATAGAGCCTATATCTGATATTCGGATTGATCAAAATAAATGACCTTATGTTCAATCCAAGATGAGAAATAATTTTACTGTGCAGTTATTTTGCTTGGGTAGATTGTATCAGTTTCATTTATCAGTGTATCTCTTTGATTCACCCAATTCAGGTATTTGACATTAAATGTAATTTAGATGTGGCTTTTTTCACAATCGTTCATTTGCTTTCCTCTGTGTAGTACCGAAAAACTAATATACTATATTACTGTTAGGGAAAAAGATCAAATTGGCAAGTTCATAATGGTTCTGGTATTTGAGTGTTTCTCTTTGCTCATTGGTTTTAGAAGAAGTACTGTTTAAAGACGCCACATCATGAAGTAATATTTTCTTTATCCAAGTCCATAAGCGGTAAAAGGGATACAAAAATGGAGCAGACTGAATGTGGTATTAACTCAGTTCACAAATACATAATAAAGCAACAATTCATCCAAACCAAATACCATGACAATAATTTCTACAACAATCAAAGAATTTAGGATGTTAAAATGTTCGAACAAGCAGCGATATTGATTCACCCAAGTCGTGAATTTGTTGTATCGTACAAGAAAGGTCTCTTAAAAGTGCGTGCAATTTATCTCATCGTACCCACGCTACAGAATCAATCTCATCTCTTGCTTTCTTGTACAGTTCAAGCCTCTTGGCACATTGCATTCTTCTCTCCATCAATGCAGGATCTTCATCTAACAATTCTGAAAGTGCCTTGCCCTGAGAAATATAAAGAACTGTCAGCACTTGGAACTTTCAAAAAAACTGCTAATTCGGGATGAACACTGAGATAGTACCTCTTTCTTCCCAATCTGAGTGTAGAAGTAGTTCAACAAAGATTGTTTGGCCTCCTTAACTTGACAATAAACCACTGCCTTGGGGAGTGTGTTCCTCAATGTATCAGACACCATATTTACATATGATGATACATTTGAACCTATCCGACGAAAGTGAGCCTCTCCATACCGGTCTACGGCAGCAGCAGCTTCTGGCTTTCCCCCCTTGGGGATTTCCATCTCCTGAGGTAGTTTTCTGAAGAAATCCACTGTCAAGTAAGAAGATTCCATGTCCACTAATCTGACTACCGTCTTTCTACCTTCATCCCGGAATTTTTCCAAGGCTTCAGTAGAAGCTGCAGCTATTGTAGATTGCAAACTGGGAAACCGCTTCAATTCCTGCTCCACCAATATATTTAGAAATAATCAGAAAAGGGAGAAGAGATTATTGTAGCTAAAAATAAAATACAACATAGCTGCCCGGCAATATTACCTGACATTCTCCAATAGATTTCCTCACTAGTTCCTTCAACACAAAGTGAACCTGATATGTAGTTTCACATAAACTTAGAGTTGATAGGAAGCATTAACTATTATTTGACCCTGATAAATTTTGAAAAATTACTTACAGCATCAACAGAGGCTTCAGCTGGGCCTCTAAAATAATTTAAGGCCCCTTCAATTAGACGTCTATAACCTTGCTCAGGTGCTATCAAGTGAGGCTGGTAACCATCTGCCTCTGAAACAACTTTCCTCACATTTTGTACAGAGAGATATCGGTCAAACGGGAGTTTTCTCAAAGCAGCAGGTAGTTGGTTGTCAAAAACTCCATAAATTCGATCACCACCAGGTCGACTGATTAACAAAAAGAGATAAATACATATTATATATAGTCTAGGTGCAGAGCAATAAACTGGAAGTTCATTAAATCAGTACAAGCGTTTACAGACAAGATAGACGAGTGTGACATGCCTACTGAAATGTGTTGCCAATTCCTTGAGTTTAATGGGTACATCTTTTTTTATTTTACAAGTTCTCATGAGTGAAGTTTCTTCAAATTCTGTGTTTTAAGGGTACTAGTCACATTTGGTGGTCTCTTTTCAGCCTTTGCCAAATCCCTCCTTGTATTTCAAGTTCCTTTGTGCTTTATGGTTTTCCACTATGGTTCCTTTGGATTTTTTGAAGTGCTTACGATCATGAAAGTTAGATTTGGAAAATTAAGGAAAAAAAGAAATCAATCCACTTACCCTCCATCTAGATGCTCCTTAAATATCTTATCAAAAGCACGGCAAAGTTCCAAAATAGTATACAGTTGAGCCTGAAATAGACCAGTTCAGTTATTAAGATAAAGGAAAATCTCTCAATCAACAGTAGCAACGATGGATATAGAAGTCGAAGCTTACGCCTGCATCAACAGCAATAGGCCTTCCAAGGTGGTCCAGTTCCGATTCAAGTTCATCTATGCTTTTATTGATAAGTGATGTGATACTTGGTATTCTTGCCTTAATAAATTGTTCCAAGTGCTGAAATGGAAACAATCTGAATATGAACTCTGCTCAACTTATTTAGGAACTCCTTACATGAAAAGAACTATAAGTATACCTTTGACAGTAGTTTTGCAAGGTACTCTGAACCCATTTTACTAGCCAGATGCCCATACTCCGGACTGGTAGCAAAATATTCACGCTCCTTTCTTCTTGCATAAATCATGTCTACATTTTTATTGATGTCAGCTTGTGAACGATTCACAATACCAACCCAGGGATGTTGCAAACGATAAGCTCTTCCTTCAAGAACCTTAAATTCAAGGAAAAAAAATCAATTACTAGTACAACAAGCTGTGCTGCCAAATTATAGTATACAACAAGGACTCAGCGAGTGAGATTTGATTATGCTTATCCGATTTATGAATCAATTAATGTAGATATTAACCAAAATAAGTTCACAGGTAATATCACAAATAATAAAACTCACATCTAGAGCATTAGTGCCTTTGTCCATCAAATCTAGCTTGGTCAACACTCCAAATGTCCGTTCACCTACATGGGTTGCAATGTGACACTTCATAAATGATAATGACAAACATTAAACATTCTCCCAAAATATGGACACTCTTTGACAAGTAGTCAAGCTACTGGACTCAGAGTCCCCAAACTGTTAATATCAAAAGATTATACCTGTGGGGTCCACTTCTCTTGCAAGTTTTATTGCGTCAGAGGTGGCGATATCCTGATTGGCAGGAGAAACAGCTAGAATGATGCAGTTTGGCTGCATGAGAGGAAAGAGATCAGATGAAGATAAGACACAAACCGAGCACAACTCATGTATGGGAAATAAACGCAATAACTAGCAAACAATGTGAAAGTAAAGGCAACCTATTTTTCACACTGATGAATGTTAGTAGCAAGCCAACCATGCATGGAGATAAATGGAAAAACTACCAAATAATGTGAAAGTAAAGACTTGTCCTAGTTTAATTCAGGTGGATTTTCTTGAACTGACAGCAACAGAAAACCAAGCAAGGGAATATTGTGCTCATCAGCTCAGTCATCAATTCACTCGACCAATATAAGAATAGTTGTTCTTTGGCATTATGTTCCACACTAACTGAATATTGTTCGGAGATCCAGTAAAGGGAACGGCAGACTTTAGGTGATTGATATTCAGAACAATTTCTCTGACTGCAAGAGGTATATAAAAAAGTACGCAGTTACTCATTATTCAGTTTCTCACAACATGTAGCATTCTGTTATTTGCACTATTCAGACTCCATTACCAGATGTTAAGGAAGAATGTTTAGTATATTATCAAAACAAGAGTATTTGTCCCACATAATTTTGTGGGCTTAATCTACAAGAACAAGGTAAACTTCCAAGTTGAATTTTGTGAGAGCTGTAGTCATTTTGTAAATGTATATATGAAATTTTGAAACTCCTAAATCCTAACTAGTTAAATCACCAACCATTTCCACTCTTTTAAGGGACTAATACCTACATCACATATAGATGGAAAGCTTTATGCACCATTTGTGGTTTAGTCTCTCTATGAGCAATATCTCAATACCAATAAATATCTCCACTCTTCTTACCACAGAAAGAAAAATGAGCATATCAGAAAGTTAAATTAGTATCTCATTACCTTCCCAACATATGTTCGCACCATGTTCTCAATGTCTTCGACTATAGTCTCAGACTGCCCCTCTGCAGTGATGAGTATTGTTGCATTGAAAACAGGTTTGATAAGACTTAAAAAGAATGCAAATAATGAAAGGACGTATGGAGCGTACCAACAGCCACTTTTGTTAAACCAGGTAAATCAATCAGTGTTAAGTTGACCACTGCCAAGAAAAAACACATGGTATGGAGTTAGCATGATAAAGAGAGAATGATATGCTCTTTAGAACAGTCACCACCAAAAGGAACAAGAGAAAAGACCATCCGTTCTTGGCAATAAATCAAAAGGTTATGATGAAATACTAAAACATCAAGCCCATCTTCGATGAAATTTAGAAAAGCAGACATGCATGTGAAATAACTAACTTCAGAAACAAAAACTATTAAAAAAAACCTACTGATGCAATGTAGAGTAAGATTACTTTTTGGGACCATAAATGAATTCTTAAGCACATATAAAGAATTTATGGACATCATACCATTTGGAGAGTATATGCTCAGGTGGATTGGAACAGGAGAAATCTGCTTAGTTTTCCCTGTGATTCGATCAGTTTCATCCGCAATCTCCTTGCGGACCATGCCTGTTAAAAAAATAATAAAGAAAACACATTTTGTCGAATCAGAATCTACAATCTAGTACTGATAAGTAAAACTGATGTGCTTGAGGGCACACATACATGTCACTTCACAAGCGCACACACATTAAGAGAGAGAGAGGAGAGTGAATGAAAAAACTAATACAACTAAAATTTAATAGTTCGTCTCCATAACCACCGATCTATTAAGTTGCTGTATATGGCGACTCTTCTATGCACAAGTAATCGTGTTTCTCATTTACCTAACTTAAAAGCAAAAATGTTTCGTAGCTACTTTAATATTCAT
Source organism: Solanum stenotomum (assembly GCF_019186545.1). Classification (NCBI taxonomy): domain Eukaryota; kingdom Viridiplantae; phylum Streptophyta; class Magnoliopsida; order Solanales; family Solanaceae; genus Solanum; species Solanum stenotomum. The sequence continues at coordinate 19,297,714 of NC_064282.1, read as the reverse complement.
TAATTGTCATGAAATAGTAAAGAGTTTAGATAAATTCTGAAAGGGCTAAAGTAATGTCCCAAAAGAAGAAGAAAGAATGGAGGTAAACTGAAATACCAAAATCTGTGAACCGTCTTCTCGGAATATGACCAAACTCTGCATATTCCTGCTGTCCGTCATCAGTCTTATGAAGCTGCAACACCAATGGTCTCCTTGTGACAATTCCTGAATGGATACCACAGACGATTTCACTCAGCAAATGTAATTCACATAATCTATATTATATTAAAAGCAGGAAACCCTTAACAAGTTAATCAATGGGGATCTTAGTAAGGTCAATTGGTTGGCTATCCAAATTTTCACCTTGTTGCGGAGGGTTCAATTCCCCACCTTGTGATCCCTCCCCTATTTCTCCTTCCTAACCCCTATGTAATATAAAATTTAATAAAAGTTTAATGTTATGAAGACTTGCCACCATTTCTAATGTTACTCCCGCAAGAGTTGCCACAACTTATGGTCATTTGGTTTATCTTAGTGCAAATGGGGTTATTATCATCATCTTGCAGATTCCAAAATTCCAAAATTGAAGGGATATCACGCATGCACTTAGCTGCTTCTAGCAAATACTCTTATCTCTTCTTTTTCTTGGTTAGCTGCTTTTAGTACTACGAACCAACAGATCACCAGAATCTTGAATGAGAGGTTATTTATAAATCATCTATTATACCTTGCTAGTGTTCAATCAAGTATTGTTTACATCTAATCAAGGATGAATCTATTATACATACTCACATGTTTAGTTGCTTTGACTGACTTCACAATAAAAGCTAGGACTGTTTATCGGTTGGTCCAGCTCGGTTATGAATGTTATCGGTTATTGGCCTGTAAACATGCTAAACCGATATTCGAACCACTAAGAAATCGATTATCAATTTATTGGTTAACTGGTTTACAGTCTTTACGTCTTGGTTATTCGAAGTGAGGCAGTGATAACATACACATGCTAGCCTAGAAGCTAATACATAGACAATCTGATACCATTGTGAACATCTCGATTGTGACATATTGGTTACAGACTATTGGTAAGGGGTTCATACGTCGCCCAACCTTTATTTGTCCCATCGTTTTTCCGGGTATGGTATCTTCCTTTTTTTCTTTATCAACATTAATTTGGGGTTGCACCACATTGATACATGTCTGAGTATTACTATTATTTTTGTTCTTCCTAATTTTATTTTTACTATTTCATTTTAGTACATATCATCCAATATTTCAAAAGAATATCTGTAGCAGATAGTTTGTTCATTGGTGGACAACTATATAGAAATAAGAGTATTAATCTATTTGCCTCTATATGAAGCTAGGTCATTCTTGCATACCTTAGACTGAATGATCTAACTCTATTGATCCTGCGCACCTTTCAAAATATGACTGGGTACTGCCACCACTTTGATAATTTAGCCTTTTTGTGTGTGACACTGCTTAGTATTTCTTATTTATTAGATATTGATTCTTGATTTCAAAAATTACATCATCAAGTTTGAAGCGTCTATTCTTGCTAATTTAGTAAGGAGAAGATCATTTAATAACGAGTTTTTTGGGAGATATGTTTTATCTCAATAAATCAAGTTAATTTTATAACCATAGTGTTGACAAAGGTGATGGCCACAAAATCAAAATAAGTATAAGAATCACATGGATCTAACCAAATTTTGATCGTTCATCTTAGTGGATTCAGATAATATCCAAATATATTGACCTCAACAAACAAGTCATTACACAATGATTTGCGTTGATTACTCGCAAAAGCTTGCACTTTATTCTTTTATGTATAATTATTACTCAATTTTAATAATATTGATATTGTTTTACATAACCATATATTACATCATTTAACATACACGTGCACGTAAGGAGAAACTAGTTGTGTAAAATGTAATAGAAGTTCTAGCAATCCACCGCTTTAGTACACTTAGGATGATCTAAGGAATGACAAGAGAAAAAAATTATGATAAAGATAAATTAATCAAAGGAGCTCACCTGATCCACGAGGAAGAAAATCTCGGCTTACTATGCTTTCCAACACAGATGACTTTCCAGAACTCTGAATCAATGCAAGCAAGGAGCAAAAACTGTATTAGCTCACTACCATGAATGACAGAGGTAAAACTCAAAATTTCTTTTTTTCACTACTGAAATCAAATCAACACAAAACCATATTAAACAATCTCATTTCCTTTCAATACACAATAAAATGAGCTACTAAAATTAGTCTAACAACAATCAATAGCAGAGGTAAAAATAACCAAAATTCCACCTTTACAGTACTTAAAAATCTAAATCAGCACAAACCCATATGCAACCATCAATAGCAGTAGGGGAAAAAAGATCAAGATTCCTCATTTTAACAAGTTAAAATCAAAATCCAACACAAACCCATATAGAAAAGTCTCATTTCCACCATCACTAACATGGATCTACTAATTACCCAACTCCCCAAGTTAAATCCTAGTTCCAGTAAAACCCATCGGGGAAAAAAAAATCAAGAAACCGAATAAGATAATGGATCACCAACCTGACCACCGACAACGGCAACTGAAGGAAGAGCATCCCATAGAGAAGAAAATGCATTATCTCCACCGCCATAATCACCAAGAGCTGTACAAGCTCTCTGAATCCGATTCACCAAACCAATTAAACTCTCCATAGTAGAAATCTCGTCTTCTCCCAAACTAAAACCAATAAAATCCTAAAACCCCAGATCTATATTTATTACAAGAGAAAAAAGATTGGTAATTAAGCAATCAAGATTTGGACTTGAAAGTGGAACTGTGTTGTTGTTTACAGAGATACGAAAGGAGAGAGATAGAGAAAAGGGTCCTTGAAATTGGACTTGGTTTTCAATTTTATTGAAAGAAAAGTAAATGTAGGGCTTGCGATATATGCGCGTTATTGTCTCTTTGATTTATGTATGGCTAATACGACTTGTACCTTTCCATTTTTATCTTTTTATAACGTTTGGAAATTTTGAAATTTGAATATTTGTGGGTCACCTTGCTCTAAGTTAAAGATTTTCAAATCAAAAGTTTGTGTATTGGGGTTTTAAAATGCACCTAGAGAGATGTATTCGAGTTTGAATTGCATATTCAAACGCTGGTTTCATCTCATAATTTCAAATTACAAGATGAAACTGCATCATGAGATTTTGTTAATAAATTGAGCGAAGTTAAAATCACGTCATTTCAAAATTATTATTTTTTAAATAACTCGATATTTTTTAAATGGTACAAATACAAGTAGGAGCCCATCAAACTTAAGAATATTGTTAACAAAGTTAAATGGTCCATGGACAAGTATGACAACACAGAAGAAAGCAAATATTATAGTAGTTGATGAGTAATTTTGAAGCTTTTTCTACCAAAGACATGAAGGAAATTCTCATTTTGTCCTAATATTAAATGTTTGTTTACAAAATTGTGGTACAGAATATGGACGGCCATTATTATTACATAATAAAACTTTAAAAAAAATATTATTATTTTTGTTTTATACATAATCCTGGAAAATCACAGAAGCACAAATACTTGTGAATCAAATTCTTCTATAAAAATGAAAAGAATACATTTGCAACTTGGTCAGGAATTTGGATGGGTACTAGTACTTCTTTGATTTAGTGAACTTAATTTGTTACCTTTTCAAGTGGTACTAGTATTATTCTTTGATAATTTTGTTACCGTCTGCGTTCTAATTCATTAAAATCTAATTTTAACACACGAAAAAAGGTGATTTATCAGTGATTTTAAAGAGAAAAAAAACATAGAAAAAAATTGTAAGGTAATACACACTTCTTTTCAAATTTATGCACAGTGTATTAAAATTTAAAATGTCTAACATACATGATTTTAGTGCTATAATTATCAAATTGCAGCTTAAAATTTAACTTCGGCATATAATATACAACCATGCCAATATTGATCCAACTAATCAATGTAGAAAATTTTACACAAATCTCATAGTGTTGTTAAGAGCTAATTACATCATATTTCTACTCTTTTTCAAATTACAAATATCTCTTAAATTTAGTGGAATCCGGATACATTCCAAAATATCTCAATACATAGTGTCCCCATTTTGGATGCATCCCTCAAAGTCTCGATACATCGCATCTCAGTTTCAGATACATCACTCAACGTCCTGATACATTGCGTAAAGTGATGTATCCAAGAATAGGAGAGAGTAGAGGTTTTTGTAATTTTTTCAAAATGGTAGGAAATTTTAGAGAATATGGTAAAATAAGTTGTATATTTAAATAATATTTTCATCAAATTATAGAATTGGGCTAACTACGCTGATGTATTTACATATTGGGCCAAATCTCCTGATCTGCTAATGTTCTAATTGGGCCTTTAGTGGGCATTGGGCTCGTATCTCTTCTGGAGCATGCTCTACACTAGTGGGCCACTATCTTATTATTTAGAGATCAATTACTCTTTACACTTTATAATACAATATGGCCCATTCACCAATGAACACAAAAAGGGCAACGTTAGAGGTGTCAAATGGGCAGATTGGACTGAATTAAATTTGGATGGGTCAAACGAGGATCAATAATGCTAATCGAGAAATTACACACATGCTTGGTATAAAAATTGGGTGAGCTTCAGACATTGACGTTAGACAATTTTTTTGTGAGAAAAGCACCATTGATGGGTACCTTAAGATGTTTTTCAAGAAACTCACCTCGCACCAAGATCTAAAGAAAAATTTAATACTTTTATAACGAGCGGTCAAATATGTAATTTTCCCTTTTAAAAAAAATGAATCCGCAAAATAATAAACTGATAAGAACGACATTTCATAGTGGAAAATAGAGGTGCGTGCTTTGAAATAGATGGGCCAGCCCAAGCACTGGTTGGGATCTCTCAGGCCCACTTGGATCTCAAACTTCAAATTTCAGTTTTACTTCAGTCTAGCCCTATCTTCATTTTCCAAGCCTTTTTTTAAAAATAAATAAATAAATAAATAATGTCATGATAATTTCACACCAAAAAGATTAGGAATTTTTAAAACATAGCTAATCAAAGATAGATTCAAAACTATCAATTCATATCCGAGAAAGATTAATTACATGCAAAATGTACGACCCTCGAATAAATTTTGACTCCAACATTATTTTCAAGGCATTACAATTTTTTTGAAATTTATAATTTGTTACTATTATAAAACATCGACAATTAGAAAAACACCATCATTTTAAATATGCACAAATAAGGAAATAGAATATATGTGTTTAGGCTGTTTAAGTCAAAAATTTATCCCTAATAATTAGGCCCTAATTACGTTGTGATGGAGAGGGACTAGTTACCAACTCTAATAGTATAATCCATGTTGTTGGCACTCTAATCAGCTGCTTTCATTAATCAGAAAGATGAACTATTCTTGTCTTTTGTGTTTAGGACAAGTAGTTAATTTTGACTATTTAAAAAAACATATATGAATATAATTAAGCAGAACTTTTTGACAAAACATTACAATGTCGATTTTATATAGGGTCAAGTTGAAGGCAAATCACAACAAATAAAGACAACAAAAAGGAAGTAACAATTGTACGATATCATATATAATGTTTTGGTGAAATTTCTCGTGAGTTGAATAGTGAGTACCAATTACTTTTCCGTCTCAAATTATTTGTCGTATTTTTCTTTTATCCACTTTTGGAAAAAATATTAATTGGGAGGATTTTTTTTTTACTATTTTATCCTTTATTAATATTTTAAGATATAATCACCCTTTATTAACTATTAAGTCGTTTATAATTTCAAGAACAATGTAGATAAAATGAAAAAAAAAAATTCTTAACTTTTACAATGATAATTAATTTGAAATAAATATTTTTTTAAATTACGACAAATAATTTGAGATAGTGAAAGTAATATCATGAATGCATGAACGAGAAACATATATGATGCAATTCTCTACTATACACCTAAATAATATATGTGTAGATTTTATGACACCCTAAACTTAATTTTTTCATAGTATTTACCCCTTTACTAATTATCTAATAAATAAAATAAGTTAATACGCAACATATGCAAATACACGCTTTTTCAAAACCAATTTTTAAACATACGCAAATACACGCTTATTTTATTTATCAAGTAATTAGTGACCAGTATAGTTTAAATATGTCATTATTAATTTCATCATAATGATTATAGGTGTTTGCTAGGTCAGGCAATACTCAGAGTGAAGAGTCATTTATGATGAAGCAAATGCAATTTCAGCTGCACATGCCAAATAAATGCCTACTGTACCTCATGTTATGTGGTACTTCAATTTTCATATAATTAGCATTTATATATGTGCCTTATATTTTAATATAAAATATAAAAAATAGGATAATAAATCACTTCTATATCCAATTATGGACTATATAGTATAAAAATATATTTATTTTATTATCATGTACGAGAAAAGGTTTCCAATATTATGGACTTGAGCAGAAGAGTTCACCCAAATCCTCTTGGTAAAAAAACACAAAATTAGAGATTAATTCAGTAATTTAACGAATTTAAAATTTATCTTGAAATTTTAAATTCGAATTTTAGGTATTACTCTACTGTTTTATTTTTTAATTCCTCAATGAAAAATTATGACTTTACTAGTGATTCAAATATTTCAAGTTATAATCACACGTGTAGAACGATATTCAAAATCAAGTCTAAAGGAAAATAGAACAAGTAATCATGACATTACATCAAATGTGGGTAACAATTTTGGGTAATCTATTGAGAAGGATATAACATTAACATTAAATTTACGTACATGCATGAAAGTGTTAGTAATTAAGTACATAGCTTCAATTTTTTGGAAGTATGGAAAGGGGGCTATAAAAAGATTTTTTTGATGTTTATTGGCATGTCCATAAAAAGAGTGTGACATGGTTTATATGGGTGAAGTACTTGTTGATGTTAATTAAGAAAGTTGGCATTGATTGATTTAAGTAATTATAAGCTATAGTCATTATTTTAATTAGTCATGTAAACATCAATCGGCTATGATTAATTAAGCATGTTTGGTCAATTTTTTGGAAAGTTAATAATGTTTATTTTAGAAAGCTAAGATGTTTGATCAAGTTTTTATGTTAATTTTTTTACTTCTGTTTCAAATTATCTATCGTGATTTTTAAAATTAATTATTTCAAATTATTTATTATTTTAAAAGTCCAAGACAATTATTCCGCCATCATTTAATAGTAATTGAGAGAGAGAAGATAGTATAAATATGTGTAAAATTAGTTTGGTTGTTAAATGGTTAATTATTCATTTAATTTCATATATCCACATGTCTCACTTTCGTTTAAAATAAGATAAAATACTCTCCAACATACCCCTCTATCCCTAATTACTTGTCCATTTTTGAATTGACACACCTATTAAGAAATCAATTAATGACATAGTGAGTTTACCATTTTACCTCTATTAATTATGAAGTGGATGAAAAGTTCTGTATTTTTCAAAGTAATTAGTCATTTAATTGAGGGTATAATAGGTTCTTTCTTGATTTGTCAAAATGGACAAGTAATTTAGGAACAACTATAAAAGAAAAAGTGGACAAGTAATTAGAAATAGAGGGAGTACTTTCTTTTCTTTAAAAGCGTGCTTAATAAATAATGCCGTTGTTGAACAAGAAACAACATCCAACTAATTGTGATTCCGTCATATTTATATTGGATTATCTCTTCCAAAAAAGTTTATCATAATGAATTCGATTAAAATACATATATATGTATAATAATAAGAATTAAGAGAGAATTAATGATCAAACTAATATTATATAATATTATGAATGTACAAACACCTCTTATAATATTATGGGTGTATAAACACTTTCAGAAGAGGTACAAGAAATTAACACAATAAAGTAAGTGTTTGGTATAATACTATGAATGTGTAAACACCTCTTATAATTTTATATAATATTTGTATACTGGTATATAATATTGTATCTCGAATTTTTAAACCTTGATACAAAACAAAAAAAAATTGAAGTTTTACATAATGTTATTAAATCAAGTATACTGTTGTATATCAAAAAATTTAAGGCAAAATTACTAAAGGAAACTACTTATGTTTACCTGTTATCAATTAATCCCTTCTCTTTCATAAAAATTCAAAAATTCCTACTTTTCCCCAATTCCTCTTTTTCGGATACTTTATTATGAAAGAAATCAAACCCATCTTCGTCACCCCCAAAATCTCGCCTATAATCTCTCCCACTACCAAATCAGTTATCGCTTTNTATTGTATCTCGAATTTTTAAACCTTGATACAAAACAAAAAAAAATTGAAGTTTTACATAATGTTATTAAATCAAGTATACTGTTGTATATCAAAAAATTTAAGGCAAAATTACTAAAGGACACTACTTATGTTTACCTATTATCAATTAATCCCTTCTCTTTTATAAAAATTCAAAAATTCCTACTTTTCCCCAATTCCTTTTTTTCGGATACTTTATTATGAAAGAAATCAAACCCATCTTCCTCACCCCCAAAATCTCGCCTATAATCTCTCCCACTACCAAATCAGTTATCGCTTTCAAAGCAATTGGATTTTCAAACGATTCAACAGTCTCAAAGTTCAAAATAGGTATTCTTCTTCTTCTTCTTCATTTTTCTTTTAAAATTAATTTTTTGTTTCAATCGATTTTGGATTATTTGTCACAATGGATCATCCGTCTTTTAATATTGGGATTTCCCAATTAATAACACCTAACAATGAACAAATTTTTGAATTTGAACACCGAAACTTGAATGAACAGAGGTCTAAAAGCTTGCATGCAACGACATTAATGGCGAATCGAACTTCTTCCAAGAGAAAATCAAAAACGAAAGTGGGGTCATCATCTAAAGCAAAGGATGCAAAAACTAAAAAGAAAAGGAGTAGAAAGGTTGCCCCTCCCATTTTCCAACCAACACTATCCATGGTATGTCTATCTTTTGCTTTTAATTTTAGACATCGTTGAAAAATAAACGAATATAGTGTATATTGTAATCTGTAGTTTTAACCTAGAAACACTGATTGTTTTGGTTTGAGTTTAACTTTTAAATTTGTAGATTAAAGATATGGTTGAAAAATATAGTTTTATTGAATATATTGAAATCTGGAGTTTTTTACCAGAAACACTGATGTTTTATCTGATATTGATATTGAGTATAAATTTTACATTTGTTGATGAAACACATTGTTGAAAAATAAAGTTTCTTGGTATATAATGAAATGTTTAGTTTCTACCCAGAAACACCGATATTTTGTCAATTGTTGGTAGTAAGGTTTCATTGTTGAAAAATAAAGTATCTTAGTATATTTTGAAGTGTTGATTGTTGAAATAAAGTATCTGTTAGTTGTGATTCATATATCTGTTTATCAATTGCTGATATTTTATTGTTGATATTAAGGTTTCATTGTTGAAATAAAGTATTCGTTACTTGTTAATATTAAGGTTTCATTGTTGAAATAAAGTATCTGTTACTTGTGATTCATATATGTAAATGATACAAAAATAAGTATTTGTTTTACATTTGTAGATGAAACACTAGTTTAAGCCAAGCTTTGTGTGCTGCGATTTGTATTTAAGATATGCGTTCAATTCGCTGTATGATATAGAGGTTATTTGTTGTACAATGTATCATATTCGTAGATATGCACATGAATGATGCGAAAATAAAATTTAACATATATGTTAGTTAACATTTTCTATCATGTTTAAATAGAAGCCAATGTATATACATAAGTAATATGATTTCCTGTATCAATCATGCAATTTTGGCATACTAAGTATAAAATGATCTGAAACATAATATTTTGAATCAATTATGATATTTCCCTTTTAGTTATGTATGCATCATTTATCGATTTAGTTATTGATCAACATCATTTATCTTTTTGTAATTGCAGAATATGAAATATGTGATTAAACATATTCCAAAGTAACCTCTAAAGTTTGGTCCTACTTACAATTCTAATTTTAAAGAAAACTTAGAATTGTCAATAAAGGACGAAGGTATGAACATGTTTAAGGATACCATATTTGGCCAGTACCTTAATATCCCCAAGTGCCACTACCAAGGACAAATTACCAAATGTTTATATCTTCTAGAGGTTGAGCATGATAATTTAGACAAAGAAATTCATATTCGACATGCTAAAAGAAATGTATTGCAATTTTCTATTAGAGAATTTACAATTATTGCTGGTCTCAAGTGTACCGAAAATGTTAAAGATTTTACATATTCGATTTAAAAAATCAGTAGGCTGGTTCAACGATACTTTCCTGGTCCAAATTATAACGTAAACAAAGGACGGCTAGTAGATCGTTTTGAGTTAGGTAATTGGGACAACAGTGATGATGCTCTTCAGATGGCTATACTGTATTTCAGATGGCTATATTGTATTTCATTCATACGTTTGTTTTCTCCCAACTCGGTGATGCACCAATTCCTATAGAAGATTTCTTTATGGTAGAAGATTGCAACTATAAACAGTTTTCGTGGGGACAACTTGCCTTCATGAAGTTAATGAAATCATTTAGGAAAGAGTACAAACCTGACAAACAAATGTATCGATTGAATGGATTTTCATACGCACTTAATATTTGGGTATATGAATGTGCGTTGGCAATGCATAACCAGATAACTGTTAGAGAAGGAAATGGTATACCAAGAGATGTTTGTGGAAAACATCTTTACTGAGGTAATTAGTATATAGCATCCTTTTTTACTTGATTGTTTTATTTGTGATACATTATATAAATAGTTCTAACGATGTTTTAATTTTTATTTCGATAGAATGATTGTTCTAACGTGCAGCCAACTCAAAAGGAACTCGAATCACTTGATTTACCAAATAATAGTCATGTACCTCTAAATCAGCCAGCCACATCAATTGCTAATCAGGAAGAGGTGCAACCAGACGATGTTTCTGGTTTTGAAGAGTTTTCATCAAAACCTCCGGAGCAACTGTTAAGGAGATGCACACGTGTTTCTACCACAGGATCCACCCCACCCCCCAAAAGAAGAAAGGTTGCACATCTAACAAAGAATAATGTGCCAAAGACAACACCAGACGTGCAAAAGAATCAGCCATTTCAAACTCCGATTTCACAACCCCTAAAGTTTGATAATGTATCTGGTGTTCATCTTAATACAGTTCCCCAAAGAACATCATCGGACAATGCAAGACTCGAGGATCTGGAAGGTCACATTAAGTCTTATGTAAGTAAACATAACTATGTCATTTAAACATTTTCATTGTTATTTATAATCTCACTTACTATGCTTAATTTGAATCCAGGTTGACCAAAAAATTGGAGCTCTTGACCCGTTAATTATAAAAAATCATTCTGAGTTGATGAAAGCAGTGGCCGCGAAAGATAACAAAAGTGATAAGGTAGTATTTTTATTTTTTAGATTATCTTTTTAGTTTTGTGTTATACTCATTTTTTTCATAATAAAGGACATTGGTGGCATTTCTATGCCACATATAGTGGATGATTCAGTAGACAAATGTAATGTTGATCTAGAATCTGCTTTTGATCAATTATTCCAACAACTCATTTCACCTATACACATGGATTTTGCAACTGTTGATCACAATGGTGATGCATCTGCTGTGGAGGTTGAACAACGACTTGTTAATGAAGAAAATGTTGCAAAGGTATACATATGATACTTAAATTTACATATACTTTATAATTCCTTCCTTATATTTTGTTTTACAAACATAGATTGAAGAATTATTCACTAAGGATTTTGCAATTATTAATCATGATGTTGATGCAAATGATGTGGAGGTTGAACAACGACATGTTAACGAAGAAAATGTTGCAAAGGTATGCATATGATACTTGAATTTAATTATATAACTTAATGACTTTCAATCATTAGTTAATTTCATTAAAATTATTAACAATGTATAATTTACAAATGACTGATACGTTATTAATTTTAATTCATATAATGAAATAATCATTGTTTTTTTTGTGTATCATTGGTGTACAGTAAACACTTAAATCTCGATTGATACTATATATTTTTTTGAATCACTAGTAACAGATACTTTGTAATTGCATCTTAATATATTCGTTTACAAACACAGATTGATGAGACATCTATTAAGGATCAGACTATGGAAGATTCAACAAATGCTATACCCACAATACACCATAGTGAGTTTTCGATAGAAGAGTTTGTTCATAATAAGGAAGTGGTAAGTTAAGAGCTTTTGAATTGTTATAATTAATTATTTTTGAAATTAAATTGAAATGCTGTGTAATATTCTATTTATTAGGAGGATGCGGTACATAAGATCACACAATTGCACACAAAAGTATTGAGCTGTGATAAAGTTGTTGTTGATTCAATTAAACAAGACTCCAAAAGACATGCTTCAAATCCAGTAATTGTTGATAAATTTTTCTGATTCTAAATTGTTTAATGCAAATGTCAACAGTTGCGTATAATTGTACTATTTTCTTATAATTTACTGATATCATGTAGGATTCTTCCAAAGCGGCATCTATTTCATCTGGCACTGAAACAGTCATAGATGCAATTGTCTACAAACTTTCAAACGAGCCAATTAATGTCGCACCACTGAGTGTAATCATTCCTCCACAACTAACCAACAGTGATGATTTTCTATTTGATAGCAAGCTACCCACCCAACTTTCAATCAAGAAATCTGCACACAATCTTGATATAAAGACTCCAGCTCCACGTAACAAAATCTCTTCAAAGATTTTGCAGTCTCCTTATGTGAATACTTTTGGATCCAGCGATAAGGGAAAGGGGAAAATAGACGATGACATTCGCCCATATACTTCATTTGAAGGATGTGGCATCACATACCAAGTTTCGTCACTTTTAATGCAAGAGTACTTCCAGTGGATACAAAAGGGACTCCTCAAAACACATGCAAACAAGTAAGTTTTTTTATTAATGTATCTTTTTAGCAAAGCATATTCCAATAAGTAGGTTTTCGTTTTATATTATTTCTATACTATTATTTTGTATTAGTTTATTCTTATGTTGCTATAATCATTCTCATAGAAAACCTTCAGATGATAAATATAGAGGCAAAAATGCTCTATTTGGCTTTGATTATATGGATTTTGTTGTCGCATTTCCTTTGGACAAGAACTGGTTTTCTACTATGTCACAACCAAAAAAATGTTGGACTGATCAGGTACAATATACAATACAATTATGTATTCGATACACAATTAACATGTGTAACTCAAAAAAACCAGATTACTAATTGTATTGTATAATTGTTACATGTATCAAATACTTTTTATCATATATTGTTGTTTTATGTATTATGTTCTTTTTTTCTTTAATTTTGCAGCACATAGATGTAATCTTTTACTATCTACACAAGAAGACAAAACTAAGAAGCATGGATCAATACAAATACACTACATGCAACTGCTTGCTCAATACCTATATAAAAAATGCATACAAAAGGTACTATTGCAGTCCTACAGATGATACTCTCGGTACACAATAACACATTGCTCGAGCTGATGTTGTATCTGTATACGAAAGGTCCATCAAAGACGTCATCAATGATTTTTCTGTCCCTGCTGCTTTACCATGGCATTTAGTAGATGAGGTATGTATTTCTATCAACTGTGACGAAGAATTTCATTGGGTGTTAGCAGTGGTTGTATTAAGGAATCGGTTAATCTGAGTTTATGACTCAAATTTGGGAACAAAGAATAAAAGTTAATCTGATGAGATAAAACAATTGTCTATCATCCTGCCTAACTACCTTCATGATAGTGGATTCTTTGATAAAACCGACATAATTGATTGGGCAACATTGGATGCATACAAAGACAACAAAACTGGTGAATTGATGGGTCCACAACATCCGTTTGAAGTGAAATTTGCTCAAGGCATTATGCAACAAAATAGCGATAGCCTGTCAGTATTTAATCCACCCGGCTTTATTTACACATTTCATTCAATTTATAATGTATCTTCTTTATGTTTTCCCATCGATTCCTTTTCAAAGTGAATATCTTCGTTCAAGATACAACACTGTTATGGAAATATGGTATCGACAAAGCCAATGCTGGATACGTTAGCGAAAATGATGATCCTCTAAGGCTAAAGGTTGCTTCCATTCTATTGGCAGATGATGAATTGTTTAATGTAGATTAGTTGTTTATTGACTGACTTACCGTAAAGATGTGAAGTTTTACTGTTTTGAAGATACATTAAGTGTTTTGTAGTATTCCTCTGCAGATCAAAACAGTCATTGTGTGCGCACAAGGTATCTCGTCATGTTGAAATCTACCACATGAACAAGTTTTTCTCTCAAGACATACAATATATCTTAGCGCACCTTCATACACTGCAAAGATATATTCAGAAGATGCAACTACCTGCAAATGTTTAAAAATTACAAATACATCAAACAAATTTGTAATTGGTATACTTAACAATATAACGAGAAGTAAAGCTAGAAACATAAAAATTGATAATACAAATATGTACCTTCATTTTCACACATTTGGATGCGTTTATAATCAATATTTCTTCAAATCTTCTCCCTAATGTTTACTTTGTATAAGATGCTATTTCTCGATTTTTGCAATTTCAAGTACCAAATAGAATTCTAACTTCTTCTAGAAAGTCTATAATAGGTAATTGCCGTGCATCAACAAGGTAACCATTGATACATTCCGCTATGTTCGAAGTCATCATCCTCCCCCTGCTCACAGTTGCATGAGATCTAGTCCACCTTTCATACCCAGCATCTTGAAGATACTTCTTAACTCTGCTATCTATTTTTTCCACTTTAACCATTAATTTTTCAAAATCATCTTTCCGATAAGCGTTTGCCATCGAATAGAAAATATCACTTAGTATGATTTTGCTTCTCTTGTAGTATGTACACACATTGTTTCAGAGGTGCCATATGCATGCGAAATGAGGAATACTTGGATAAACAATACTTACACACTTCAATATACTTTCATTTCGATCTGATACAACACACATTTGTTCTCTATCACCAAATACATTTTTAAAGTGTTGAAAGAATCATGTCCATGAATAATCATTTTCCGTGTCTACAATTCCATAAGCTAACGGCAATATACAATCTTCAGATTGAAACACATAACATTAAGATTCTTTATATATGATTGTTCCATGATGTTATATTACTATCTTGAAAAAGCAAATTAATAAACAACATGTCATACCTGCCCCATCGAGTGTACTTGCCGATACAAATGTCCTTCGATAAGATCCGCTAAGATGTGAAGCATCAACAACAACAACAGGCCTACAGAACTCAAACCCTCTCATTATTGGCCTTAATGATATGAAGAGATACATAAACTCATTTTTTTCCAACTTGTGCATACGTATATATGAATTTGGATACACAATGTTCAACATATATATGTATTTTGGCATCTGGTTGTATCCGTCCGCAGGTTTATCCCTAATCATCTTCAATGCACGTTCTTTTGCACGCCATGCTTGTTGGTAAGAAATTTCAACTCCATATAGTGGCCTAACATCCTCAATTATATCGTTTGGAGTATGTTTTTTTTTATGATTCACTAACTTTGGAGCTGTCACACCACTAAGAAACCCAACTGTAGCTTGTACCTTACTTAATACCCTATCTCTCAATGGACATGTATGTTCACTATTGAAGTATCTCACTTTGAATATGTCCGTATTTTTCCTAACAGACGCCTTCAATTCCCAACAACAAGCATCTGAATGACATACCAATACGTAGCTGCAATAATAACAGTACACCATACATTATTACAAAGACTTTTAGTTAAATTGTAATCTGCACACAGTTCAACGACGACTCATATTATATAATTGATATACAAATCAGATAGCACATTCAAAATTCAATTATTAACATTATTTCAATAATCCTTCTTAATTATTAAAGTGTCAAGCAGAAACCCTTATGATACCTAACAACTACAATTGCACCATACACACATTATTTGTGTATCATGATCAACACGATATTAAATAAATCTTAAAAAATCAACAATTTTATAAGATTGAAGTATCACATACCTTTTGCTATCAGATCTCTTAACTCTAAAATTGAAGTTATGCTTAATTTTATATTTTTCCATAACAATCATTAGAGTTGTCTTATCCTTGTACAATTGCTTCACTTCCACATTAGAAATATTTGTATCTAATATATAATTTTCCACCTCCATTTCTGATATATAATAAGAATCACAAATTTTCGATTCAACAATGCTTAGAGCCTTTGTGTCCCTTTTTCCACCTTCAACACACACAATTGCACTTGTTGTTGCATCAAAATTATGTATATCTTCATCACTTCTATCCGATGTATCAATGCATAGTGGATACATACCAAATTCTACCTCATGTTTCTTCATTTCTATATAAAATTTCATCCCATATCATTCCGAATACACAATAGACATGAATTACCTTCTACAACGTATCTGATCTCCATATTTTTTTTGATTCATCAACGTTTAATTCTGCTGCAATTGCTGATATGAGATTAACCAACAAAATATTTTCCCCAACCATTATACCATCAATTTTGTATCGCTCGTACCTAACATCACTTTCTCATATACCTGAATGCATTAACAAGATGGAAATATTCATTACAAATCTTCACCAAAAAAAACTTTAGAATTTCCAGAGCTTTTCGTAAAACAAGAAATAAAAATTTCAAAAATTTGAAATTCAAAATTTTAGTTCAGTAGTGTTTTAAGATTGAACGATTTGCAGATGCATTAAACGTATGCGTGAATTGTGGCAGTTAATTTTTAAATCCCTTAATTAACGCATAAAACTGTTAAAATCCCTTTTTTAACGCACTAACCTGATAATTACAACTTCTTAATTAAAGTATTCGGAACACAAAAAAAAAAGAAGGAAAATTCGTAATTTATGAAAAAGTAGAGACGGGAAGTAATTTGTTTATTATACTATGTGCTTTATATAATTTTTACAAAATTTAACGCTTCTATGAAAATATAATGGCTATGCGGCAAAAAATTTAGAACTTAACTATGTAGATGCACTACAACAAATATGATATATAGCTACAAAATTATTAGCTACGATATCAAATTTGTCACTAATTGTTCGCTTTTAGTGACAAAATTTACTTTTCGTGCTTAAATATACGAGACACATACTTTTAGTGACGAAACAAAAAAATCGTAGCAAAGTTTCAACCACTAAAGTTTCCCACGAAAAAATTAATTGGCGCCATTTGTTAAGTAGAGTTAGTCACGAATTTAAAGTTATCGGTGACACATTATTTCGTCACTAATAATGTATCTAATTCATGACAAATTATTTTGTCTTAAAATTTATTGATTTTTTTACCCAAAAAAATTTCATCTAAAAAAATATGTTGTTACAATATCGACAAATTAGAATTCGTAGTTAAATATTATAAGTTTTAGCTATAAGAATTTAACTTTAATTATGATATTTATTTTCGTCACTAATAGTATAAATAATTGGTGACAAAGATTTTATTGTCTCTAAACAATCTATGATTCAGTGACAACAAAAAAATTGTCACAAAATATGTAAGGTGTTAAATAGTGACGACTTAAAATTTGTAGTGAATAATTCAACTATTTGCTACGAAAAAAATTCATAGCTAAATACAGTTTTTTTTGCTACAATTATTCGTGACAACTTACAAAAAGAATAATATAAGTGCTTCATAAGAAATAAACAGAGTCCTTTCGTTAATTGGCGAGGAAAAATATTAAAACCAACGAATTCGGTCCATTTTGTAAAAATGAAAAAGTTCAATTCATGAATTTTCTTAAATTGCACAATTATGCATCATTTCAAAAATACAATCCAGGTTATAAGTATCGAGAGTGGGGTACGATTCTGCCGCTAGATCACTAATATTTGTTGGTTTAACACTTTTGTTTTTTTATTTGATACACTTTCATCGATAAAGACGATAGAAAAAATAATTCTCAAGTCTTGGTGCTAATTTTGTGCGTGTCTATTGATTTGTGATTGGTAAACTGCATAGACTAAGTCGATCTATTTGGTTCTGTCTAAAAATATGTAGTTATTTAATAGTAATTCCACAAATGCACGTAGATCAATTATACAGAGATAACATCGACTTACAAACTTAGACTTTGCAAATGTGCGATATATTTCATGAATTTCTATTAATTTTTCCATCAGTGTAAACTCGAAATAAACTAAAAAAATGAAAGCACAAATGAAAGAAACGAACAACCTAGGATTTCAAATATATTATGATGAAGTACTATCTATAGTTATGGGTATCAATGTTTTTTTTTTTACAAAACAATTGATTTACTGACCGAATTGAACCGATTATTCAATTTTTTAAATAAAATCGAAAGTTTAATTTTATTTAAATTTATAATTGTACGATATAATTTTTAAACTTTATAAAAATAACTGAATAAAATAACAGAATCATACTGAATATATTTAAAGATATGTTAAAAAATATACAATTTAATTAAAATATAATCTACATTTGAATGAATTGTGGGTGGTAAATTTCATGCACTTGTGTATGTGTATAAATAATCATATAATATATTATATCTACAAAAGTTAAATTTGAAAGAAGTGAATGAAATAGAAAATAAATTAAAAATGAGAGACAAGATAGAGTTGATCTGATGGTAAGCACTCCTTATTTCCAACCTTGAGGTTGTGAGTTCAAATCCCCAAGAAAGCATGATGTGGGAGCTCATAGGGAGGAGTTTAAAGTAAATTTGAGATGGGGGGTGGGGGGAGGATAATAGGAAAATTAATCTTTTTTATAATAATAAAATTGTCCCTAATTAATACATTTAATAACAAAATAATTTTTGGTATATAAAATATAGTCATTAGCGACGATATAATTTTGTCGGTAGTAATAACCTTTTTAGTGACAAAACATACTATTATCTACAAAAAATATACTTTTTAGGACAAATGAATTTGTCACAAATGTTTAAGCATTTGGGGACGATTTTTCTTTTTATAGTTAATATAATACTTTTAGCGACGAAACACTAAATCGTCTTTGTATACTTTTAGAGACACACATTTAGTGACGACTAAGTGACGAATTATTTTTCGTCTCACAAGAATTTTAGTGACGAAATATGATTTATAAATGATGAAATTATTTGTCCCTGATAATCGAATTTATTGTAGTGATGCAATATAATTTGTGGACTATATAACTTTTGTGAAATTATTCCATTATTAAATAATTACCAAAATTCACCTACGATTATTAATTAAGGCAGATTAAATAGATGTACTTATATTTATCTTTCAAAATAACTTTTATATATATATATATTTATTTTCTGTGTTGTCAATATTTATAATATAAATTCTATTTTTATTCGCGATGAATTCAAATTTAGATTTTGACACAATTATGTTTTTCTTATTCATAAATTACTCAAATTTTTCTATAATTGAATGGAGAGACTCTATTTATCCAGCGCTATGGTAGGTAGGGATGTCAATGGGGTGGTGCGGGGTGGGGATTGTGCGGGTTGAGCTTAACCCGCAATTTTTTTAATCCGTCCCGCATAATAATTTTTTTTTTCAATCCACCCCACGTTTTCCCGCATAATTTTTTTAATATTTTCTTTTTCTAGTTAAGTTTGATACAAAAGAAATATAATTCATAAAAATAAATTCAGTTTTTCATTAAATTGTATTAATTTAATAGGATAGTGACTTAAAAAATTATTTTTTTGAGGTTGGGAAACATGTAAGAAATTATATTATTTTTTATTGAACCATTTTCATTTACTATCTTGAATATTTTAGTAAATTCAAAGAAATCATCTTAGCAAATAATGCTCTATTGCTCTTATAACACGCAAAAAGTTAAAATTAAATTTAAACCCACATAAAATCACATATACCCGCAATCCGCCCCACCCAACATTAATTTTAAAAAACTCCCACTTCAACCCGCCCCGCAAACCACCCCACAACCTTAAATCCGTCCCACCCCATATAGCCTTAAACTCATTCCGCCCTATATCCGCCCCTCTCATTGTCATCCCTAATGGTAGTGATTGAAAAGACAGAGTTGATATAATGTAATTGTTGACTCAATGTGAAACCATAGTTGGGCAAAAAGACAAAGAAATCACAACTTCTAATGTCAACTCCCAAACACCAATTACCTTCTTTCAAAAGTTACATCAAAATAGTAAGAGGTCCCCTACCATTTTCGACATGTAGTGCTCCATTAAAATAATCAAATAATAAATAAATTAGATTTGTACTTAAAAACTGAACAATTGGATTATTTCAAATGTCAGTTTTGTTTGTGAGCACTAAAAAGTTAATTACAATTAATAACCCAAGGTCAAAATGAGCGGTCTGTGTTTGTTCACCAAAAAAATGCAAGATACATCATCATACATTAGACCTAAAAAGGAACTTGGCGTTGTAACAATATATTTAACCACAAAAAGGAGTAGATTATATTGAAATTATTTCTTATTTACTATTTAATTTGATTTGGCGTATTAAGAATAAATTTGATTTTTAATCATACATATTTATGTGTTAATTAACTTTTGTATTGTTAATATCATAAATTGCAATGTATTAGTTATATATCCTATATATAATAGTTTAATAGGGTTTATAGATAATGCATATACTGGTTATAATATATAAGCTAAAAAATGTATTAAAGAAAGGATTAATAATACCATAACTATTATTTTCTATAATACATCCTACCAAATTAGAATGTCAAATTACTCACGTAAAAGAAATTTAGATCAAAACGAATTAGACTTATGAGAGGAGCTAAATAATGGATCATAGTCTGATTTACATCTTTCTATGTTTTAAAAACCTTTTTATTTCTTTTCTTATAATGTATTTAAGTATCTGATAAAACATATTTTTTTTATGTGGCTATCTATAATATATTAAGGATGTGTTTGATATAAAAAAAAAATCCTCTAATTTTTTTAGTACTCATTTTTAAGCATGATATTCAGACCTAATTGCGTGCACCGCAAAACGGAACTTGCATTGTCGCACTTCATAAAGGATTAAAGCTATAGCCCATGAACTTAATTTCTGCCCCAATTGAAAGTTTTATTACTCGTAATACATAGACTCTAATGAAATCATTCCTTGTTTAATTTGGCTAACTTATTATTGAGAAGATTTTTCTCTTATAAAAGATAATTACAATTTAGTCCCTTTGAATGATTTCATACATATATAATAATAGGCTGTAAGTATATATATACCTATATAAATAACAAATATAATTAATGTGCCTTATAAATTTCAACCAAATTATGATATTTGATCGAATGATACATATGGATAAGTTTCCCTTGAAAAAACCTCCTCATGAGTCATGACATGTTTTATACTATTATGATTGGCAAATTTAAACAGTAATTTCCTTGTAGATAATGTATAATGTTATTTATTAGTAAAGCTCTATGTAATATAAATATTTTTTGCAGCAAAAAGAAAACTTAGAATATAATGAACAGCGGAATGTACTATCAAATAGCCATGCTTTTGTATAATATATTCCACTACACATGCATTATATTATATAGAGACATTTATGTACTGAGTTCATTGCATTTTAAAGTTTTTTTTTTTTGTAAACAGAATTACTTATAAATTAATCTAATAATATGCATCATTATATTGAGTTTTAAAAAGTGTGAATGGAAAATGAAGAGTTGCAATTTTTATGAAGAATTGTGACTTCTATGAAAAATTGTGACTTGTATGAAAGGTTATGACCTTTTCCGAAGAATTGTGGCTTTTCCAAAGGGTTGTGACATTTTCGATAGACAATAAACACATGTTCACACTATCCTTCCTTGTCTTTAAATAGAGAGATTTCCTCTCATTTTGGAACAACCAATTTTCTGAACCTTTGCTTCTACTACTAAATCTAGCATTCTAAGTGTACTTTAATTTAGTGTCGTTGAGTGATTCGCTGATGATACACCGGTGAGTAAGATTGTTCTATCCTAAGAGGATATATTTCATTAATCTCGGGTACTTGAGGGGAATAATTTCCTTAAGGAAACACTGTACATTCAGTGGACTCGATTTTCTTCTAGAGAGTTTTTTTAATATTATTCTAATATGTTTCTGATTCTATTTTCTCTACTGGTTTTAATTTTATAGTTTTAAAAATACTCTTTAAACTTTATTGTTTCTTATCAAGTTCTTCAAAGTTTTTGTTCTAAGTATGAGCAACACATTATAGGTTAGCATAACAGTAGAGTCGCTAATATTGTTTAAAGGTACTAAATCAAAAGTAGTAAAATAATTAAAATGGGATAGGGATTGACCGCTTGAGCCTTACAAAAATGATTTATATTCATGTGTTTATATATATCTATTTTTCTTGTCATAAATAAAGATGGAACTGTCCATTCTAAGTGCTTCTTTCTTAAGTATTGGTATCAGATCATAGGCATTTTCATGAAGGTGCAACTATTTGATTTGTCACCTCATGAGAAAGCTAAAGTATATGCTTTCTACAATCAATCAATGGATCCCCAATATTATATACATGCATATGATAATTTAGGAGGATCCTTCCTCTTTTTTTTTTTTGTATGGTTACATCAAATATCCTTGTCAAGTATATTTCCAACAAATAGTCCTTCATATTGATTAACATAGCACATAAAGTTAAAAGTTAGTCAGTCCTTGCAGCATTCATTTTATTGGGATGCTTGGTTCGTTTTTGGATGCTACTTATTGTACATAAGGGCATTTGATGTGATATACCAAATACACTGGTATGAAGAGTATTCCTTTACTAGCCATGCTTCATTGTCCAAAAGATAATGAATCTATGACATGAACGTTTTATTTTTTTTGGACCCAAGGAAATCCATAATAGCTATTTTGAGATGTAAATCGTATTAGATTGGTCCAATGCGATGAACTTGACTAGAAGACGTTGGTAGAGGAAATTGATCTCTAGCCCTTCTTATGAGATATCACATATTGCACCAACTCCATTAAGTAATGGAAGTTCTAATTGGCAAATAATAGAGTTCTATTGTGCACTTACAATTATAGATTTATAGTATAGTTGATTATGATTGGTTATTAGCTCAAGTGGTACATTCATTTAAGAAACAAAATATTCAATTCCCAATGTAACCTAGGAATGCTTCTAAATTAAAAAAAAAATACTTACAACTCCATATCATACTGCAATTGAATTAGAATTGGACTTGATGAAACAAAACAATAATTACAAGGACCAAAACTTAGAGCTTTGAACTCTTGAAAATATTAATTGCTTTGAATGCTCTCAGTTGCGTGCAAGTAAGTTAACTTAGCAATGAAACATGAAACACATTTGGAATATATGATCATGACGCAAAGCCCACATTTCGTTGATTAATCATCCAAATTTAGTAGGACTCTACAAAACGAGTCTAATTTTAGTCAGGTTATTTGGAGACTATTCTATCTTAAATCCTAGTTCATTTATATATATAAATGGTAATATATTCCCAATAAATTTTAAGGAGGTCCAAATCAGCATACGTTTGAGAAATACGTAACTAACATGTAAAGATATGACACATATGCCTAACTTAACCCCAAACTAGCTCGTGACGGAGATTACTCAAATCTATATAAGCAGACCACCAATCAATTCCTCAACCAATGTGGACTTTGACTTAGAGCATGTTTGACATTGCTGCTAAAAACAACTTGTTTTTAGAAGAGTTTTTTAATAATGACTTTTTAGAAAAATGATTTTGAAAAAAAGTAATTTGTGCTTGACTAATTCATTTGAAAAATGTTTTTTATAAGCAAATTGCGTTTGACTAATCTTTTTAAAAATGTGTTTTTGGGAATCAAATTACAAAAAAAGACAACTATTAACGTACTTCTAATATTAAATTTATTTTATTGAGAGAAACTATTTTAAATATTTATTATAAAAAAGTCAATTAATTTTTTTTTTATTAAATTATAATGTACATGTTAAAATTTTCAATCAATATTATACTTTTTTGGGGAGGTTGAAATCTTTAATAGTTATTTTTTTTTTCCTAATATTGTAAAAATATTATTGTTACCTTTTTTCTAATTTTGCAAAATAATATGTAAAATAATACTGATAATATATAAAATAATAATATATAAATGTAAAATAAATTATAAAATTTATTATATAAAAATAAAAAATAAAATTCTTAAATGAAATTTAACCAAACTTATGAAATATGCAAATTAATTAATAAAAAATATATTGGTAAATATGTATATGTGAAAAGGATATTTTAATCTTGAGAAAAATAACATTTTGTTTCCGTTGCTATTTTAAAAAAAAAAAACAGAAATTTTTACCTTCTTTCCAACAACAGAAAAAACTGTTTATGCATTCAGTTAAAAGGACTTTTACTCATTTGTCAAACACTTAATTTTTCAACAAAAATATTGTTTCTCTCAAAATAAGTATTCTAGCCTCTCAACAACAATGTCAAACAAGCTCTCACTCTAACATAACAATCCTCGAAACAAGATAATTAAGAGAGATAAATCAAGATACAAAATAAAATTGTATCTGCATGTTTATTAATAAAATATTTTTGTTTGTGATTGGAGTTTACTTTTTATATGTATTAAAATTTGTTCCACACAATGAGATTTTTTTTTATGATTAATGATCACATGATTTTCGTAGATATTTTATTATAAAGAAGAAATTTCACCCAAATTAAATTTGATTTGAATTTTTAGATTTAGAATGTCTTGCAAATTCTACCGTTGATCTTTGCCAAAACGGATAAGAAAGGAATCAAACTTGCAATGAAGACAAGGTTATAAAGTTCTTAAGATTTTCTAGAGGTGATATTATGATATTTCTTAGAAAAAAATGAATTACTTAGTATTTCCCATTTAGGCAAATAAATGGTAATCGGTCTCAATTTTTATTTTTTTTTTTGACTTAATTGGTATGGATAAATGATGATACTTATCTTAAAAATAACCACCGTTATTTTCAAGTAGAGTTGAAAATTTCTTTAATCATAAGTATTTTGGAGTATAAATATGATGAGATGGATAGAGTGCTATCAAAGGTAAAGTTGACCATTTATAAAAATATCAATAGATTGTTGATTATTAAAGTAATATAAAATAATAAGAAAAATAAATAAGTAAAACCGTGACAAGAGCACTCCGTCATCAACTTTAAAAAAATCAGTCATCAAAATACTATTTTTGGCACAATGATAAAAATATTTAATAGCCTTATTTTGAAAATATTTGTCTAAACTATACTTTATATCCTTTAAATGGTTTACTTAGTTAACATAATTCATTAATTAGAATAATAAGAGCCAATTTTCAATAAGCTATAAATATTTATTATTTTTCCTCAAAAAAGAATATCTTAAATCAAAACTGGTAAAATTTAGACCGGAGAAAGTAGCTCATAATTAAGAGTTTGTTTGGATTGATTGTTGATTAAAAGTTATAAGTTAGAAATTCTGTCATAGGACTTTTGACTTGTTTTATCATTTTAATTATAAATGAAGTACTTATAAACACTTTTTAAATTTATTCAAACACTTCAAAGATGCTTTAAAATTATTTTAGGTTAAAATCACTTAAAATAAATAAATCCAAACTCCCTTTATTTCAATTTATTTGACTTGAGCATTTTTCATTATTAGTAATTTTTTAATTTTAACTTTTTATATGACATATATATATAAACTTTAAAAACATTTTGATATATTTAGCATAGCTTTAATTTAACATTAGAAGATTAATTATTTTTTTTTAATCTTCTTTGGATAACTTATCAAGTCAGAATAAGTGAAGCGAATTAAAATAGGAGAAGTATTACAAAATAGTTGTAAAAGGATTTAAGAGTTTCATATTAAATAAAATTTGATTAATACTTACCTCAAGTCCTAAAATGATGTTTTCATTAAATGTTGGCAATGAGTATTTTATTGTTTTTCTTATCCTTAATTACTAATTAATAAGGAGATAGTGTAAATTTGTGTTTAAATATTAGTGTGGCATCATTGTTGAGGTCTCACCACACACACACACTCTCTCTCTTCCCTTTAATTTGAACCTATAAGAATAAAGAAAAAGATAAAAGCTCTCATTTTCTTTACCCATAAAAGCCTGCACCCCTCTCTCTTACACCCAATTTTCTCTCACTAAAAGAAGAAGACAAATTCACTTCTCCACAAATGTTACTTCTTCTTCCTTCAATTTCCCTTTTCTCTTTCTGATTTTTTCATACTAATTCATTCAGCTAAACAAAAGAATTCAATCGATTTGGATAAATGAGGTGTAAAAAGCATCTTTCTGACCTGAGTAGCAGCGTCGGGGTCTGCGCTTCATGTCTCCGGGAAAGGCTATTTGCGGTTATGGCTGCACAGGCCCAGGCTCAAGCTCAAGCACGGGCTCAAGTACAGCAGCAGTTGTTTCAGGAGGATCACAGGAAATCCGATGGAAATCCTCCGCCGTTGATGTTTCCTCGCTCCGTTTCGCCGTATATATCTCGCCGGAAATCTGATACGACGCCGTGGCAATTCCAGCATAATTCGCTTCCGTCTATTCGAGATCAAAGATTTTACAGTACTCCACAAGTAGGACCCAACGGTACGGTAATTGCTGCTGGGCCTTATAAGAAGAAAAGTTATTTTAGATTTTTCTCTGGTTTGTTTAGATCCAAGTCGGATAAACTTGATTTGGATCGTAGGGTTTCGAATTCGGGTGATGCTTGCCCGGCCTCGTCTTCTTCACCGTCGTGGTTCTCCACGATTCTCTCTGGTCGCCGGAAAAAGCAGTCACGAACGTTTTCTTTAGAAGAATCGACGATCGGAGGTCATCGGAGGACGCATCGTAATCGTGATCGAGGAATGTCGCCTGCTCGATATTCAGACGACGAGGAAGACGAGCATTGCGGCGGATCCAGCGGGTACTCATCTGAGTCATCGCAGGGTTGGAAACAAACTCCGAGAAGAACACCAGCAGCTCAACCTGGCCGACGAGGGAAATCAAGTCATAATCGGAACCTCAGTGGAATGGCGTTTTGCTTGAGTCCGTTAGTGCGGGCAAGCCCTAGCAGAAATTGGAACCAAAAAGGAATGCCGCCTGAAATGGTGTTTTCCGGCGAGATTAGAGTCACAGCAAAACCTCAGCTCTCCACAGCGACGTCGTTTTGCAAGAACAGATCGAGAAAGCTTGCCGATTTCGGGAGGTTCAATCCCAATCGCTGATTTCAGTGACCGTTGACATTTGACCATTTCGTCCTCTACAACTGTGATCATAGAAAAAAAGTGGAAGTACGGTTTTACCCTTGTTTGTTTTTAGCTCTATTCAATGTTCATCAGTATTTACCTGTACAACTCCACAAAATACAAAGAAAAAACATACTCAAAATATTTTCTTTCTCATTTATGCAACTTATTTTCCCGAAACATTTTATTAGAAACAGATTATCCGAATAACCCGACCCGATTTCTCAGATTATGAAAGAACAAAACGTAGTGGATTGGGTGTGCTCCCCATTGTTGGCTACAACATGTGTGTGTGTGTGTGTTTTTTTTTTTTTTTTTTATGAGTGAAGAGGGCGAAACCATGTGTAAAATTATGGGCTACACAAGTTATTTTTGTTTTGGTAAAAAGATTGTTATCAATTATCATGATCATATTTTTACTTGTTCCTTTGCTATATAAAAGCTTAACTTCTATTCTTGTTTGACTATGTCTTTTTCATCTAATTAGCAAGTCTAATATTATCTAGTCACAAAAAAAAAAAAAAACACTTGTTGTTGTCTTTTACCTTTTGTTATTGTCACACTTAGGAGCTAAAGCTAGATTGTTGGTTAAAGAGAAAGGAAGGAAGCAGGTGGCAAAGAGGTACTTCAAATCATAGGGAATATTTATTATATAGAGAAAATAGAGGAGATATAAGGGACCCTCAAAATTTAAGGTAGTGGGTGACTAAATAAAGAGTATACAAGAGTGAGTTAATGCAGAATACAGAGAGTATAACCACCACCACCAACAAAGTATCCACCTACCTAACTATATTAAAATAATTAGTTAGCGGTATCATCGTAGACATGATCCTAGATATACTAAATTAAAAAATTAGAATTGAAGATCAGTACTTAATATGTATTCGAGTGTTATCTAATTTATTTTATCAGTATTAATTTTAATCTCAATATAACTAATATATTCTATTCGATACTATTCTTATACATATCACCAAACGATCATTAAAATTAATAAGTTTGCTTATAGTGTCGGGTCCGTGCAGGAGAGGAGAGGTAGTAAATGTTTGATTCAGACTTCACAAATGTTGGTGGGCTGATTCCTTTACTCCCATCACCTACACATTACTGTACTGTTGGGACCCAACTGCTAAGACACTCATCTCTAAATTTTTGCTATTACCAACAGCTACATGGAGAATTTTAATATCCTGTTTGATTACACCTTTTCAAAAGTTGATTTCATTTTATGATTTTATATCGTGATATAATATTGCATGGCCAAACGCATACTAAATATGTGTGTCTATATATATTTACTATTCCATTCATTATGCAGTCGTCGATATCAAACTGTTCTATATTGCGTTACATTAATTAAAGTTAGACTACTATAATAAACAGACAAAATAATTTATTTTTTAAAAATAACCAACTTTACTTGGTGAAATTCATTTACGGCTGAGGAAAGAAAAAAAAGCTTTATAATGATTATTATTATTATGGAGTAGAACGGTCAGAAAATTGAATAAAAACGTACTCTAGTTTGGTGGAAGAGATCTTCTCTTAGATTTGTTATGGTTAATTTTTAAATAAATTAGTACAATTGTTATAACTGCAATATTACAAAGTTGAAGTCTCATTATATTCTTTCCTCGCTTATTTTTATTTTTGATAATATTATCCTCGAATATGAAGCAATAATATCTTACTTAACAAAATATATGGGTAATTAAATGGTGAAACTGTTTAATAATTCTAAAAATTCAGTGGTATTCACAAGTAAATAAATCAAAAGTGCATATTTCAAATAATTGAAAGGTAAATGTGTTTACTCAGATATCACAATGACCAAAATTAGAATTTACCAATAATTTATAGACCAAACACTACAAAACCTTTTCTTTTTGTTCTTAAATATTTCAATTATCTTTTTGTGATACTTCCTTTGTCTTAAAATAATTGAAGTTGAGTTGAATCATATTAATTCAATATTTTAAAAATTAAAATTCAGACATTCTTTTCATATCAATATGATGAAAGTATATATAAATCAAAATTCATATAATTTAACTCTAAAAAACCAAAACATAATACTTATAACTTGACTTAATTTAGTTCAAATTTAAACTCGATTGCCTATTTTGAAGATAGAAAAATTGAACTTCATAACGGATAGTATATATCTTTTATGAAAGAAAAAGGTGTGTGTTTGTGGGGAGGAAAAGGTATGAGCTTTCTTTAATTTATGTTTTATGTGTCACATACTCTTAAGTTTTTTTTTTGACTTAAATAGACCCCTAAATATTGTTATTCAAGATTTCATAAATCATAATCTGATGATTGAATTTGAAGGATTAAAGGAAAGTTCAACTAGTTAGAAGTACTTTGAATATGACTTTTCCCTTTCATTTCCCAACTTTTCCTTTTTTCTATTCATAGAGGAGAATGGAAAAAGAAATAAGTAAATGGTATACATATATGAGTCACTTTCCTAACGAAAAAGTATATCAACGTTAAATGTCAAAGTTGAAAGGTATATCAGACCATTTTTTCTTTTTTTAAAAAACTAAATATAAAGATAAATATTAAAAGACTTATGGACTCTGAATTCATTTAGTTAAAAATTTGGGGACCATCCAGATTTTCGTATATTTCTTCTCTTTGTTTCTTTCCCTCCTTCCACAAGTTTTATTTTAAGACAAAAAGTACACAAATGTTCAGGTCAAATTACTATATATTGATGTCCAATAATAGCTCAAAAATTTACCTTCATAAGTTTTTTTTAATTTATATTTAGTAGAACTTGAACATGAGATTTGAGACTTGATTAATAATAAAAGAGTAATTATCTTTCCTTGTGCATATAAGTTCTTACATTGTAGCTTGATTTATAAGATATCCATGAATTCGAATAGTAATTCACTTCTCTTGATTATTTATTAATGTTCCAATAGCTCTTTTGATGTGCTAGCGTGGTCTCATTAAACGAACAACGTCATAAATTGAGTGGATCGAATCAGATATTAAACGAGTTGAAAGCAAGTTAAATAAAATATTTGATTCACTCATATTTAATACACGTATAACTCAATCAGTATCATATCAAAGTAATTGAGTGCGTTATAAAAATTGAAACGTAAAATCACTTATTTTTTGGGTGAAGTTGGAAATGTAGATTATTGCGTGCCAATGTAATGGTGTACCAGATGCCAGATGGTATCAACTTTGTTTTGCTTTGTGGCAAGTGACTGAGGTGTGTATAAATGGAGTGAGCTGTATTCAGCCTTGTTATAAATGGTACTAGTTACACTTACTAATATGAATCCAAATATTGCAAGACAACTTCATTATGTATATTTTAATATGTCATGTCATGTCATTCTTTCTTCTCTGATGATCCAACGACAGATACGCCTAAAATGTTGTTAACTAATGAAGATAGTTAAGCAAGCTATATGGTTGAGTTAGTTAACCAATTAGTAAGAAGTTAGTTCGAAAGATGCCTTGTTGACATGAGTTAGTTATTGCACCTGTTTGTAGTATAAATACACACTATGTACACAGAGGCGTATCCAGGATCTCGGCTAGATGGGTGCACGATTACGAAAAAATGTATCTCTAATATAAATTGATCGATTTGACTTTTAGTTTGTAATATGAATCATTAAAGTTTAAAAATTATAGATCCAAAATACATAATACTACTAGTTTTAAATTTTAATATACACATTTGATTTAATTATATAAAAAAATTACAATGCTAAATTTTTTAGGAATTCTCAATGTAACACACTTGAAAATTTTGAAAGAATAAAGGAAAAAAACAAAAGAAAAATTAGTTAAAACGACAAAAGTGTAACTGATAACCACTTGGAAAAGTGTTACTCAAAGAAACAAGATAGATATAAGATTTAAATTTCTATCTCTCACTTAGAGAAATACACTCAATCATCATCGCATTTTTATATGATACTTTAAACATGGGTTCACACATCTATATTTAAATATTTTTAAAAAAATATAACACTACTATATATGATCTAGAGAGGGGAGCACGGGTTCACGTGAACCCACGACACCCCCTCTAGATACACCTTTGTATGTACAGATACATTGTATCAAGTCATAAAAATACAATAAATACAACTCTCTCTTCTTCCTTTTCTAGCTATGGTGTTTAAGAACAAGCTATGAAGCTTTCATGGTATCAGAGCCCACGATCATAGAGAATACCTAGGTACTTCGATCTCACCTTTTCAAAAACAGGTGAATCAGAAGAAAGCTTTAGGATCTCATGACTGGAGGTACAATGGAAAGAGCTGAGATTTCAAGCCACCAGTACTGGAAGTGGCTCTCACACAACCACATTTCATATCATTGATCACAATCATCTTCTGTTTCTTTAACATACAGAAACTCCAGGTAGTTTTCTAATCTCTCTGCAATTACCATGATCAGAGAACTATGCTTTATGAAGTAGGTCATTTCAAATTGGTCTAGTAGGTCGAAGTAAACTAGGATTTGTAGATAGAAGATTCCCTAAATCTATGTTTGAGCCTGAGTTACATGATCAGTGGGAAAGGTGTAATGCAGTAGTTTTGAGTTGGATTATGAATGCAGTGAGGCCTGGTCTTCGTAGTTCTGTAGTGTATGCATTTGATGCTAAAAATGTGTGGCTAGATTTAAGAGAAATGTTTGACACTGTTAATGGAACCAGAATATTTCAGTTACATAAGGAGATTCATTCTCTCACTCAGGGTACAATGTCAATTCCTGACTATCACTCAAGGCTAAAAGACCTTTGGGATGAGTATGATGCTATCATGCATGTCCAAGTTTCCATGTCCGGAGTCAAACAAATTTGGTGAACACTGCGACTATCAAAGGCTTCTGCAGTTTCTAATGGGATTAAATGAGTCATATTCCCCTCCTAGAAATCCGGTCTTAATGATGAGTCCAATTCCTTCACTAAACAAAGCTTATGCAATGCTGATTGATCAAGAGAGTCAGAGAAATCTGGAAAGCAATAGTTCTAGTGGTTCAGGGCTGATAGAAGGCACAACAATGTACACTCACAGAAATCACACATACAACAATGGAGCAGGATAATCAAAAGTACATTCCACCAGTTCATTCTCAGGTGTTGGTGATCATGATGGAGGATACAACAACAGTACTAGTTCTTCAGGAGGAAGCTACAAAACTAGAAAGAAGTTTCTACAATGTGAACACTGTGCAAGAGTCATTCTAGGGAGCAGTGCTACAAAATAATTAGATACCCTACATATTTCAAGTCCAAGAGGAAACCTCTGAATATTGTGATGTATGCTAATCAGGTGAATCTTCCTCCTAATCCTGGACAAGAGACCATAGGATGTAGCAACAAAAGGGAAAAATGCCTCAGGAACAAGTCCACACATTGGAGCTTTTTTCACTTTTGCTCAGTATCAACAAATTCTCTAACTACTTTCAAGACCTGGTGGTGAGAACACAATAAAGCCTTGTGCAAACATTGCCACTACTGATGATGTAGGTTTGGTTCCTATTACTCTATCATGTAATTATGCCAATAAACAATGGATAATTGATACTGGAGCCTCTCATCATATCACATCTGACCTTGGACTTCTAGACAAAGCTAGGAAAGTTTATGCTCAAGGAGACAGTAAGGTACATTTACCAAATGGTAAAGTTGCAGCAATCACTCACATTGGAAGCACTTGTGTGCTAGCCAATCAGTCTATATCCAATGTGTTATTCCTACCTGACTTCAAGTTTAACTTGTTGTCAGTCTCAAATATTACAAGAGAGTTACGGTGTATGGTTTGCTTTTTCCCTGACTTTTGTCTTTTCCAGGACCTCTCCACTAGTTTGGTGAAGGGGATTGGTAAGGAGGAACATAACTTTTACATACTACAAGATGGACCAAGTCAAGCTCCAGATAAGCAGGTCAATAGTAGTAAACATGTTCAGCTATCTATGTCTGTCAACTCTGTTACTCATTCTGAGTCTAGTAGTAGTATATGGCACAAAAGACTTGGTCATGCACCTATTGATGTAATAAAGAGGCATGAGTGTCTCAAGGTATTAAAAAGTAGTGATCAAATTCATTGTACTGTGTGTCCTTTAGCTAGACATACTAAACTTCATTTTCCTTCAAGTACTCATAGGACCAAACACGTATTTGAATTGTTGCATTGTGATCTTTGTGGACCTTACAGAGTTCCTACATATAATGGCAAAAGATTTTTTAGACAATTGTGGATGACTTTAGCAGATACACTTGGGTGTTTTTGATTGCATCTAAAGCTGGCACTATAGTAGTACTCAAACACTTTGTCAAGCAGGTTCAAAATGTATTCTCCACCACTATGAAAACACTGAGGACATATAATGGCTGTGAATTTTTCAGTGGTGAGGTTCAAACATTACTAAGTGACATTAGCATTGCCCATCAGAGTACTTGTGTATATACACCACAACAGAATGGTATTGCTGAAAGAAAGCATAGAACAATCCTTGCCATGACCAGATCACTGAGGTTTCAAGCTTCAATACCTCTTAAGTACTGGGGTCACTGTATCTCTACTGCTGTGTATATCCTAAATAGGCTCCCTTCTAGAGTACTCTCCTACAAGTCTTCATATGAAAAACTCTATCATCACTCTCCATTTTTATCCCACTTGAAGATTTTTGGGCGTTTGTGTTAAGCTGCTTCTCCAAAATTAGTTGATAAATTCTCCTCCAGGGCTATTCCTGCTGTGTTTATGGGATGTTCATCCACTAAAAAAGGGTATGTCCTATATGACATTCATGCTCATAGTTTCTTTGTAAATAGGCATGTGGTGTTTCATGAAGAGTTATTTCGATTTAAACACATGCAAGCTTCCTCAGAACCACTCTTTCCAGTTCTTGATATTGAACCACCTGTTGATATTTGTTCATCTGAGTCTGTAGTACCTTCAGTAGTACCTCCTTCTGAACCTCCTATAACATCTCCTGCAGTTTCATCACACCATAATCCACTACCACATCCTTCAACAACTCATCTCCCAGTTATGCATTCTGAGGTTTCTATTACTTCTTCAAGAAGATCAGGCAAACCAAGTAGACCCTTTCTATGGCTGCAGGACTTTGTAACTAAGCCCAAAACCAATAATTGTCTCTATCCACTAGCAACTCATCTAACTTATTCTCATTTGTCCCTCTCTTATAGACATACTTTTCATGTTTATTCATCTATTTTTGAGCCTGCATCATTCAAAGAGGCTTTTGCTGATTCTGCTTGGGTAAAAGCTATGGATTTTGAGATTGCAGCTCTAGAAACTAATAACACTTGGAGCATTGTTGACCTCCCTCCTAGTAAAATACCTATTGGGTGCAGGTGGATCTATAAGATCAAATTCTTGGCTTCAGGGGCAGTAGAAAAGTTCAAAGCAAAATTTGTTGCTAAGGGGTTCAGTCAAATGAAGGGTCTTGATTATGGTGAGATATTCAGTCCAGTAGCAAAGAAGGTAACTGTGAGGTTTGTGGTTGGTTTGGCTGCATCTAAAGGATGGTACATTTATCATATGGATGTGCACAATGCTTTCCTTAATGGTGATCTAAATGAGGAGGTGTATATGGAGATTCTTAGTGGCTTTGCAAACAAGGGGGAGAGCAGGAAGGTGTGCAAACTACACAAATCATTATATGGCCTAAAACAAATACCTAGGTAATGAAATTTAAAACTTACTGAGGCTTGGTGCAGATGGGGTTCACACAAAGTTATTTTGACCACTCACTCTTCACTAAACAGGCTAATGGTAACATTATGGTAGTGCTAGTATATGTGGATGATCTTCTAATCACTGGTAGCATCCCTCAATAGTTATGCAACACTAGGAAGGAAATCTAAACCAACTTCAAAATGAAGGATCTAGGAGAACTCAAATTCTTCCTAGGTATTGAGTTCTCTAGATCCTCCAGAGGTATTTTAATGACACAAAGGAAGTATGCTTTGAAACTCATTTATGAGTTTGGGCTAGGAGAAGCCAAACCTGCCTACACACCACTAGAAATGAATAAGAAACTCACTTCTATTAAGTATGATGAGCATGTGGATAACACAGGGTCTAAAAGTGATGATCTACTTAAAAATCCTGCAGAGTATCAAAGACTAGTAGGAAGACTACTCTACCTTACCATGACAAGACATGACCTTGCCTTCACTGTACATGTGTTACGCCAGTTCATGCACCAACCTAAACAGTCCCATATAGAGGTTGCCCTAAGAGCGGTGAGATACATCAAAGAGGCTCTTAGTTCAGGACTGCTAATGCCAGCCAAACAGACTACACAACTAACTGCCTACTGTGATTCTGATTGGGGAGCATGTGTGGAGACCAAGAGGTCTATTACAAGATATCTAGTAAAGTTTGGAGATGTTTTAGTATCTTGGAAATCCAAGAAGCAAGAAACAGTGTCAAAAAGTTCAGCTGAGGCAGAGTTCAGAAACATGGCTACTTGTTCAACAGAGATTACTTGGTTGTTAGGCCTATACAAAGAGTTGGGAGTATGTATAAATCTGCCTGTACATATGATGTGTGACAGCAATGCAGCTATTCAAATAACTGCCAATCCAATATTCCATGAAAGAACCAAACAGATAGATATTGATTGTCACTTTGTGAGGGAAAGAATTTGTCAAGGAATGCTAAAAACAGAACATGTTAACACCAAACATCAACTAGCTGATTTGCTGACTAAATGGCTGGGAAAGGAACAACACAACTGGCTGATGAGCAGACTTGGAATGGCCAATGTATTTCAACCATAAGCTTGATGAGGAGTGTTAGCTAATGAAGATAGTTAAGCAAGCTATATGGTTGAGTTAGTTAACCAATTAGTAAGAAGTTAGTTAGAAAGATGCCTTGTTGGCATGAGTTAGTTACTGCACATGTTTGTAGTATAAATACACACTATGTACAAATACATTGTATCAAGTCATAAAAATACAATCAATACAACTCTCTCTTCTTCCTCTTCTAGCTATGGTGTTTAAGAACAAGTTATGAAGCTTTCAAATGTCACATGCATTAAGTTTAAAAGCTTGTTACCTTCATCAACCCGCACTCTATCATAAGCGTTACGTTACACAAAAGGTTATCTATTTCTATGGCTCAAATTTGAAATAATTGGTCAAGGATAAAGATATTTCGACCATCTCGATTGCTACTTGATCTCATCTAATTACTTGATATACTCATTTTAGTAGAATGACTATTCATTTTTTTTAAAAAAAGGGCATAATTAAGAGTATTCAAACACAAAATGGCAAAAAATTGACTTGAGAATTGGCTTTTGGGAAAGAAGGGGAAAAAGGTGAAAAATAATATTTTTTGGACTCCATTAGAAACTAATTTTAGTGCTTGGAACTTTTGTAAGATGTGAACCTAATTTTGGTGTCATTGTTCAGATGCAAGGATTCTACAACATCTGCTGCAGTGCTTGTATAGGATTTTGTCATAATCTAAATTACAATCATTGTAGTTGAAAATTTTGTTAAGACTTGGCGACTTGCTATTTGTTCTTATTGCACTTTGTGTGCCCCTCCCCTACCCCCCCGCTCCCACTACCTTTTTTTTATTTTATTTATTTTAATTTTACAGTCAATGAGAATAATACAATATGAAGGATATGGTGCATTATTAATATTCCCAAACAAAGACAATATTGAATGAACTCCTTTGTTGTACCGTACAATTTGCTTTGAAATCTATTCGAATGGCGTGAGATATCATACACTTTGCTTTCTTGATGCATGAAAGTGCTTTAATGATCGCCGAAAGATTTTTATGGTAATTCCCAATTTTATGAAATTTTTAATGAGATTTTGGGAGTTGTTAAGAGTTTACTTTAAAAAAATTATGAAGTCTTATCGGATTTATGGCTTGATTGAAGGGAGGCCAAAGCCTAAAGCAAAATAAGAATACATTTTTATAGAATGTTTAAGAAATATTATCACTTGAAATTTGATACTTTGTAACAATGGCTAATTCTTGTACAAATGTTATATGATTTGTACATATAACATACAATGTATATATAATACAAT
Organism: Solanum stenotomum; assembly: GCF_019186545.1. Lineage (NCBI taxonomy): Eukaryota > Viridiplantae > Streptophyta > Magnoliopsida > Solanales > Solanaceae > Solanum > Solanum stenotomum. The sequence goes on along the minus strand of NC_064282.1, from coordinate 19,260,249 downwards.
GTATATATTTATTTTTTTCTTCTAATAGATTCTAAATAATGTACCCAATCTAATTTTTAAATTATTGTCACAACTCACAATCATGTTGATAAAAATGCATTGAAAATCTAAAAGCAGTATTATTTGAAAATCCACAAATAAAAGATGTATTGTTGAAATTACTAAAAGTTGGTGATAATTCAAAAACTAATTAAAGTGAAACTATTTTGTTTTACAATGTATATATGAGCTTGATAATTTGGAGTTTTTATTGGTTATGATTATTTGGCATGATATATTGATTGTGATTAGTTTTTTTTTAAATCCAAAGATATGCTTATTAATTTGTCGTAGATCGCAAGAGGTTTGATTATTTTTAGGGATAAGGGTATGAAAAATACCTTAACTTTAGTCGGATTTGTTGTTGCGATACTAAACTTTCACAAGGACCTATTACCTCCCTAGACAATTTAATACCGTATTTTTTACCCCCTGAACTATTTAATAGTGTATTTTAAAGGTATATATGTGCCCACGTGGACACATTACTATTTATAATTTTGCATTATTTTTTATGTCCACATGGACAAATATATATGTCTAAAATACGGTATTAAATAGTCTAGGGAGGTAATAAGTCCTCATGAAAGTTTAGTATCGCAACAAAAAAATCAACCAAAGTTGAGGTATTTTTCAGACCTTTATCCCTTATTTTTAAAATAAAATAAAATAAAATATCTATAAGAAAAAACTGCAACCAAATGATTTTCCCTAGAGAATTGCACATGATATGGATATATTATCTGAATTTCACAACAAAATGCACAATTTATAAAAAGAAATAATTTATGACAATGTTGATGATAAAATCACAAAGTCTATCGAGTTTTTTTTTTAAAATTGATTACTTTTTTTTTTTTTACATATAGTAGACTAATCAATTAATTTTCCTTCAAATTGATTAGATCATTCAAAGTGTATGAAAATATATTTAATTACATATAATTAGCGATAGAAAATTGAGATCATCAAACGAAGAGAGTGATAAAGAATTATTGATTGTTTAGATTTATTTTCTAACGCAAAAAAAAAGTAAAAGAAGATGTACTTAACAGCCAAAAAACCCTTTTTTTTTATAAAGAAAAGTATTTGTATTACTTATAGAATTGACTTAACAATTTCCACAACAGAAATAAATTTTCAAAATTAAATTGATGAAATTCCATCTAAAATCAATAATGTCTCAAAGGAAATGAAAAAGAATTATTAAGGACTTCGCATATAAAAAAGGTATGCTTATATGTTAAATTAGGTCTTAGGTCTAACTCACACCCCAAAAGCTAGGTCAAAGGGAGGAGGATTGTCCAAGCCTTATAAGAAGTCCACCCATCTCATTAACCATCGATGTGAGACTTTTGTCATTCTTTAACATTATAACAAAAAGGAATTCTAATAATCATTTTTATTAAAAAAAAATTAGTCCAAGCCCTTTCATAGAAAATTGATTTTGGGCCCTAATCTTATTGTGCTACTTCTTTACTACTCCCTCCGTCCACAATTGTTTGTCAGGGTAAGGTCATGCACACCCCTCAAGGAAAATTTAATACAAGGTGTAATTTGACTAATATAACCCTACTATACCAAGAATATCAAAAGTCCACATAACTTTTCAATTGAACTACACTATCATTAAGGGCAGAATTGGAAAAAAGTGACTAATTATTTCTTGATTATTTAAATTGACAATTAATCTTGGATATCTATTTTTAGTATACCTGCAAACAATTGTGGACGGGGGAGTATTTAAATGTCATTTATGGTGGCCAATGATTTATTTGGTGTCCAATCGAGTCAAAGATTATAGATATAAAAGCTTCTTATTTTCTAATTCTACAATTAATGGACATTGACATTTCTTTCTTTCCATCACTTTTTGAAACTAATCCAAACGAGATTATTATTATTATTATTATGGGGAGAAATGGAAAGGCCAAGTCGTTTATGGCTTACTCTTACAAAAAAATAAAAAGCTGCTTATTTAAATACGTACTAAATAGGAAATTAGCTAGGACGAACTGACTATTCACATAATAATTTAAATTATGATGTCACTAATTTAAATTCAATGGTCTTTTGATTACTGCTGTCTAATTATGTCTTTTGTTTTGTGTTAAAAATATAAACTTGATATTTGACTAACACAAAAGAAGAAGAAAAAAACAAAAATTAAACAATTTTTATAAAAAATTTTTTTATCTAAATTAAAGTCATAGAATGTCATTTAGAGACGTAGTCAACGTTTGTTGCATTAATTTCCTTGATATTCTATACGGATGTCATTAGGAAAATACGTCAAGTTGAATAACAATCCAAATTACTGATATTTTTGCTGGGTAATATATTCTAAAATTCATTAAATTTTCGATTTCGAAGAATAATTTTCTCCAATGTCATGTATTTATTGAATATCCCAAGTCGTCCATATTTTAAAAGACATGAAAAGTATCAATTATTATGTGTAGCATTTCGAAGAAAATATATGTTAGGTCCCAACTCCTCAAGAAAAGTGACCACAAGTTTAACTGTCAAATATAGCTAATTAGCAATAGGGAAAACTTTGAATTGCAAGTTTAAAGTTCCACATGTATTAATAATATAAAATGATGACCTTCCTAATTTGCATAGTACTATTCCATCGGTATTTATTATCAGCTTTAAATTTGATTAATTCAAATTCGTATCCAAAAATTAAACTTCCCACTAATAATTAATATCTCTCTAGTAACGTGTGTTAGTAATGAGTATTATAGTTGGTTTGATCAAACTTTTGAAATTAATTTTATTTTCTTTTAAAAAAAAGAATATTGTCTTCTTTCAGTTTATATGACATCGTTTGACTTAACACGGTGTTTAAGAAAAAAAGATTTTTTTAAAAAAACTTGTGGTCTACTAAAAATCCGTAGATATTTGTGTGGTTGTAAATCATTTCATTAATGATAAAAAAGAAAATTTAAAAGTTGAATTGTTTCTAATTAGAGTAAGATGACATTCATTTTGCAATGAACTAAAATGAAAAAGGTGCCACATAAATTGAGACAGAATTAAGGATTATATTTTTATGAGAAATGGTTTGTGTTTGACCAATGAATTTTTAAAATACAGAACAACAATTAATGTTTGACCGAACATTTCAAAAATACTTATATATGTATTTGCATTTGGGAAAAAACTTTTACTCTTGTTTGATTTATGAAAAACAACTTCGATCTATTAACCTATTTTCTCCCAAAAGCTTAACCAAACGTCTTAATTTTTTATAAGGTAAACACTTTTAGCCAAACATGCTATTAATCTTAATTACCTAGCAAAAGTTGGTAATTGTAACTTAAAGCGATAATTAATGAGTAAAGTAACTTGTTAGTGCAAGGCACATATCTAATGAACTCCAACTCTAGTATACTCCGTGGTCCAATTTTCCATCATTAGATTTGCTTAGTTTTTTTAATTATTTTAGGAAAACGACCATTAACCGTCCATGTTTGATGTTACCACATATAAGGATATTTATTTTTTCTCTAAAATAAAATGTGGTTTTGTCCCCTTTCCTCCAAGATTATTTGGTCCCAAGTTTTATCTCCATATAATATTAGCATTCGGGACCAGTGATTCACACTTTTAAGAACGAAGAAACCTCAACTATTCACTACCATATATGTTAGTCGTACACACTTTTACTATTCCATTAAATCATAACAACTTACATTAATATATGTATTGAATTACTCATTAGTATCAAGATATAGTCAATTTTAAAGAATTCATTTAGCATTTTTTTTTGTTAATAAATTTTATAAATCATAATCATTTTCTAGTTCTCATCCATTTTAAAAACAGCTATTTCACATTTTTGGGTGCACTTTGGTCCCAAGTCTGTGTATGTGGATGACTTTTTCACCATAATAAAAGGCAATTTTGCACCATATATTATGATTCTCTCTTCTTTAAGGGCAAACAGCTAACCACAAACTACCCATTCATAAATCATAATAATATTCAAAGCTGACTTCCTTTTCAATTAATTATTTCATAACTTTTGGTCTTACTTTTCACATTTAGAGTCTTCATTTCAATAATGACAACTCTATTTCGCTTAACCTTTACACATAAATCATTAAATAAATATAATTATAATCATAATATTTATTATCTGTCATCAATATAGATATTAAATAATTTAAATTTGTCCAACAATGCTTAGAAAATTGGAAGAAATCACTTAATTAGAATTTATTTTAATCTTGTTAGGATTTGTAACTCCACACAAGCCTTTATTTACTATCACTATGTCTCAATTTATGCGATACATTTCAAATTTTGAGATTCAAACAAGTCTATCTTTGACCGTAAGTTTTTTCATATATTGTTTAAATTTTTTGAATTATCAATTATAGTACTTTTACGTAGTCTACAAATATATAAATTTCATTTTTTAAAAAAAATTAAAGATTCCATGATCAAATTAATTATCAGTCAAACTTAAATTGTTTACTCTCGAAAAACAAATTATGTCACATACATTGGGACATTGAGAGTACTATTTTTATATAACAATTATCATCCATGCACTTTTATATTTGTGTAGGGAATGCACTTATAATTTTTTCTTCCTTTTGTTTATTTTGAAATTTTTAAACATTTAACGAATAAAATCTAAATTTTTATACATTAAAAAATGAAATTTCTCTAATCCATTTGTTTCTTTCATTATGAAGTATTTATCCTTTTAAAAGAGCCATATAATAAAGCGGAGAAATCCACTTAGACCAATTAAGTATTTTCGTGAATATATATATATATATATAGTTGATTCAAATCTTGCATAAATTTGCTAGTTCAACTAATTAACATTCTTCTTGTAACGTGTTCCTTAATTAATCATATATTATTCACAACAACCAACCAAGTAATGGTAATTGAAAAACTTAACGTTGGGATTACTTACAAATACTAGTGACTTGGTAGTGCAAGGCACATGGTATCCATTTAATTTTAATGAACTATACAACTAAATGAATTAAGAAAACTTAATTAGTGGTCCAATATTAGGTGAAGGACCCTTAACCTTGCACATACATAACCAATTACTTTCTCCTATTTAAAAAAAAGGTTTAAAATTATGTCAAATATATCAAAATGTATTTTAATTTTGTGGTTTTAAAATGTAGAAAGCTGAAATTAAACTGTTAAAAGAAAGATGTCTTTTTAAAATAAAAAAATAAAAAAAAGTCATTTTTTAAAAAAAAACTGGGGAGTATTTTTTTTTTTTCAAAGATCCTTTGATTCTAAGTTTGCATTAGGGGTGTACAAAACCGAACCGAAAACCGAACCAAATCGCAAATCGAGAAAAAAAACCCGACTAGTGGTTGGTTTGACTTGGTTTGGTATTGAAAAAAAAATCCGACTATATTTGGGTTGGTTTGGTTTTAACTAAAAAAAACCAACCCGAGACCAAACCAACCCGACATTATATATATAATTTTTAAATATTTCTTATACTTTTTCATAGTTTTTATCTTTTAATATTATTTCAAGTTTGAAACTTAGAATTCTAAATGGTTCAATAAAGATTATAGTCCACAGATGTTAGTAATTATTATAAAGCTTAAATCAAAATCAAATTAATACTAATGCAAAAAGAAAATCAATTCAACACTAAGAATGACAATAATATTGAATATTTGTTCTTTGGTTTTACATCGGTTTAGACAATTCAAATATTTAATCTAATTTTAATTTCTTTTAATATTTAGTCATGTAACTAATACTTATTAAACTTATTTTAGCATGATTTAGTACTTTTAAATTATGATTATTTTATTATGACTTGTTAATTTGCAATTTTGTTTTACACGATTTCATTATTATTATTTTTTGTTGGATATTTTAGTGTCATTACTCATTTCATAGTTTGTATTATTTTCTTAAGAAACGCCTTCGATAGTTGTATTTTGGTAGGACTAAAGAAATATTTAGAGTACAAGTAAATTATATGTTTGTATGAATACTTTACTGGAAAAACCAGAAAAATCCGAAAATCCGAAAAACCCGAAAAAACCCGAGATTAAAAAACCCGAGTTTAATTGGTTTGGTTTGGTTTATAGATTTAAAAATCTGACATAAATGATTTGGTTTGATATTAGAAAAATCCGAACCAACCCGGCCATGTACACCCCTAATTTGCATAATTAGTAGGTGAACTTTAATTTGTCCCATGTTAAGTGTTTTTGTCCAATGTTTCACTTTCATATTTTTGGGACAAACTTTTTATCACTTTCTACCAATACATGCATTAAACCCATATTTTAGGGGATCTTAATTTTTTGGACTTTGTTAAATTGTTTTTGCAGTGTAAAAATTTCAATATTTTAAATTTTAGCCACCCCTTTTCCAACTTAGCTAATAATAACATCCTCCACCCAAGTCGAAAATATTTTAGCATATGCTTTACGCCAAGATAAGAACTTTTATATTCTGTCTATATTATTTGTGCGCAACAGTTGTTGTCCAAATACTTTTACATTCGTGAACAAGAAATGCACTAACATTCCATTTACTTTGTTTATTCTATTTTTCCTACTTAAAAATCATGTTTTACTTATTGGTCATAAGTGACTTTTTAATTGATATTAATAAAATTTGAGTTTTTTAATTTCGATTTTTTTTTTTTGGATTTTTTTTTCCAGATTTTTCTAGTAAAGTATTCGTATAAGATATAATTAACTTGTGATTTAAATATTTCTTTAGTCCTACAAATATAACTATTTAAGACATTTCTTAAGAAAAAATCATAAAATATGAGATCAGTAATGACACTACAATATTCAATAAAAAATAATAATGAAATCGGATAAACAAATATTGCAAATTAATAAGTCATAATGAAAATGATCATAATTTAAAAGTACTAAATCATGCTAAAATAAATCTAATAAGTATTAATTACATGAATAAATATTAAAGAAAAAATATGATTAAGTTATGTATTTTAATTGTCTAAACCAATGTAAAACTAAAGAACAATTACTTTACATTATTATCGTTCTTAGTATCAAATTGATTTTTTTTTGTTGTTGTTGTTATCGTTAGTGTTGATTTGATTTGATTTGAACTTTATTAGAGTTACTACTTAGTACTTACTACTATCTATGAACGATAATATTGATTGGACCATTCAAAATTTTAAGTCTCAAAGTTGAAATAATATGTTAAAAGATTTTTTTTAAAAAACCTAAAAAAGTATAAGAAAAATTTATAAACTATATCAAAGTAAATACTTTTATGTATAAAATAAATTTTAAAAATTATAT
>NC_064282.1:19177043-19252821 GCF_019186545.1 Solanum stenotomum | reverse complement strand
TAGTTAAAATCAAACCAATCCAAGTATAATCAAATTTCCACTACCAATTACCAAATCAAATAAAACTAAATTATTGATTGATTTTTTCTCCGATTTAATCTCATTTTTCGATTCGATTTTATTCACCCTGATCCGTAGTAGTATCTCACTTTGAAATTGATATGGTTGACTTCAAGAATCAAAGGCATGTACATAGGGGCCAGTAGACATGCAATTGTATCGAATCAATGCTTCAAAATTCATAATTCAATAAAACTTTTCGTAAAATTGATTGATTTTTACTTTTTATTCTAATGAAAGGTCCAATCGAATTGCAACCTCTTGAACCAACTCATATAGTCATATTCTTTTTTTAATAAAAAATAAAAATAAAAATCTCATATAGTCATATTCATGCATCCAATTAGGCTCTATCAATAAACACAAGAAGAAAGGATTAAAGCACACCACTTCACGGGTCAATAAAATATTAAAAATTAGATGATGGAATATTTGATGATATTTTCTTCGTCAATTTCATCACTATCAAACATGTTCTTCTTATAAAAATTATTCTAAATCAAAAAGTCAGAAATTTAATTAAAAAATCACACAACAAACTAATCACTAATCAATTAATTTCCAAATTCCTGTGAATTTTTAAAAATATTTCTTCATGTGAATTCGTTAATTAAACCTTAATTCGGAACATTTAGATCAATAATAAAACTAACAACTCAATATAAGTTTTATTTATTAAATGAAAATTTATTCAACAAACATATATCAGGCAAATTAAACTCTATTCAATTGACAAGTGGCTCACGTTTTTCTAATGAAAACAGCTGACCTTTTTATGTTAACTTTTTTCATGAGTTGACCTTTTATATTAGTATTTTTTTCATGGGTTGACCTTTTTATATATTTAGACAAAAATCGGCTAGCTGCACATGAAATAGAGGTTATTTTATTAATTTTAAAGGAAAAATATCTAAGAACAATCGAGCTTGCAAATAATAATAATATATCTAATGTAATATCACAAATAAAATCGAGGAAAGTTAGAATATACACAATTTTTATATTTTTTTGTGAGGTAGGAAAGTTATTTCTAATAGACTCTCAAAAAAGCAACATTGAACCTAATATAAATAATTAGAAATATTGGATTGGTGTCTAAACGAAACAAAATAGTTTCCTTTTGAAATTCTAAATATGTCCTCTAGCGTAACGTGAAAAATAAAATATTATAGCATGTTAAAATATACTGAACGTCCAAATATCATCCTACACGTGTATGAGTTTAGCTCATAAATCTATCATGTTCAAACCTGAATTGGTCTCTCTTCTTTGAATCAAACAAACGTAAGCCAAAATATATTGTATGTGAAAAATAATAAAATTAAGACAAGATCCTTTTAGAAAACCAGAGCATAGAAGTGAAACTAAGTCTTTTTCACAGTCACGTCAGAATTATAAATTAAAATATTAGGTATCAACAATTTAATTTAAAAGTGGCTTAAGCTCAAGTTTCATAATCAGAATTATTATTGCTGAATCACTGATTAGTTCTATCATCACCACAATTAGTTATTAACCCTCAATAAATAAAATATTTTCTCTGTGTACCTTTTTTATCTTTAATACTAATTATTTATGTAGCTTGACTCAACGCTTATCATTACTGCAAATCACAAAAAAAATTATATACATTCCATTAATACAGGAATATTAAAATGATATTGCATAAACAGTATATATGGATATGTATACAAAGAAATATTGCATCAACAATATATATGTATACATCTCTGATACATAGTGTGTGTGTATATATATATATCAATACATTACATATATATGTGACTATTTAGTTGATTATTTTTTTTGTAGTCTGTACAGTTGCTAAAGAAATTGGATTACAGGAATTGTTGATGAAACATACAACTATTTTAGCCCAATATAGCATGTTTGATTCACATTTCTGGTCTCTTTTATTAAGTTAGTTATCCACACTAGAAACAAATGGACCGTTGTAATTATTGTTTAATTTTAAAAAGGAAAACTCCCCACTTAGTGGAATTTCACTGGGTATGTTGTTGTTGTTGTGTTGTTTAAAAAGGAAAACTACACAAATTGGATTCATTCGACAAATTATTTAGGAAAAATTATCTAAATACACAACTTATATTACCATATTCTTTAAAATTTCATTCCATTTGAAAAAAATACAAAAATATCTACTCTCTTATAGGTCGGATTGATGTATAAGGACGTTGAGTGATGCATTCGAAATCGAAACTCGATGTATCAAAACGTTGAAGGATATATATCCGAATTCCACCAAATTTAAGGGATTTTTGTAATTTGAAAGAGTAGGGATCGGGATGTTATTGAAGTCTGATCCAAATTCTATTGACGTTGTTAATTCTAGTGATCTATATATATATGTGAAAAAAAACGTTGCTTAATCAATCATTCAATACAATCGTATTTTAGCCTTCAATGATAAATGTCAAGTCTACTCATGTGGTTCTTTCGGAGGAGGAAGTGAAAGTGGCAATGTAAGCATGAAATGAAGTTATCAAAGTGCAACCAGGTGATGAAGGTTAGTGCTACGTGTGAGCACTGATTTTGATGATCCTATATTGTGTAAACTCTAAAATCAGCAAATGTTGACATGAGAAACTGTTAAACCTTGTAGAGATAGAGGGTTATTAATTAATTAATTTTCAATACACCCTAGACCTCCGCTTATATAATTAATAATTAAAGCAGATTGAAAAGTAGCAATAATAACAACGAAATGGAGAGCAGTACTACACAACATATTGAAAACTAAATACTAGTACGTACGTACATCTGAGCTGATCCATGTAAATTCTGAACATAGGCACTGCTCACATATTGTCCATATCTTCTATAATCTATATATTATATCACATATCCAATAATAATTAACAAGATACTTACGGCCTCATACTAGTATAATCCATTTAAAGATTTACTCTTTCAGCAAGAAATTAGTACTAATCTCAAATTTTTGATGATATATATTCATGAAGAGAAACAACTATTCAGCATGGAAACAGCAAATCTTGTTGTTTGGATATGTGATAGTATTATATATTGAGCATTCCTAATTTATATATGGAGACAACTTTGGATGATGAGGAAATTTAAAGATATTTTTTAATTAATATGATGTCACTCATACTTTTTGTTTAAGATAATTAAAGACACTCAAAACTTCTCTTTTACCTTCCTAAATTTATTATGACATGAAAACTAATGGTAAATTTTTTGAAGTATTCCATGTTAATTACTTCTAATCATATCATTTTATTATGATTAAATAAAAACATTAAAGTAATAACATATGTTTTCTGTGTTTTATATTAGTTGTAATATTTTCATTTATATGCTTTTAAAAAAATTATTTTATTACTAATATACTCTTGATTTTTTTTCAACTTTCAAACAACGGAAAAGGGTCAAAATTGCCCCCGAACTATATGAAATAGACCATTTATACCCTTCGTTACATTTTGGGATAAAAAATGCCCCTGCTGTTATCCTAAGAGACCACAAATACCCTCAAGAGTTAACACCCCAAATTTTTGTTGACGTGGCAAGCCACGTGGGACTAATCCTTCCACCTAAGCGTTGCCAACTAGGATTCACTACAAAAGAACTAGACCTTTAGCGGCAACAACAGTCGCCACAAAAGCCCAGAAAATCGTCACTAAAAGTTTTTAACATTAAATTCTAATTTTGTGTTTTTTTCTTCATTGTTTTTAAAAAACCAAATATGATATCGATTAAGTAGGAGTTTGAAGACACTATATGTTTTATTTTTATGTCATATGTAAATGTATAAAATGTACAATGATGTATTATATATATATAGTAGGAGATTTGAATCGAGAAGTAATTTTGATTATTTTTCGTAATAATATTGGATGTTTTTAATATGGATATTGCAAGTTATTTATTTTAGAAAATTAGGTCGCAATCGAATGTTAATTATCATATTTTTTTTGTTGAAAAAATAGGTTTTACTAGCGAATGGTTGTTGGAGCCTTAGTCGCCACTAAAAATCACTCATAACCTTTAGTGGCAATATTTTGGGATTTTGTGGCGACTTTGTCGCCACTAAAAGTCAAGTTCTTTTGTAGTGAATCTTAGTTGGCAATGCTTAGGTGGAGGGATTAGTCCCATGTGGCTTGCCACGTCACTAAAAAATTGGGGTGTTAACTCTTGAGGGTATTTGTAGTCTCCTAGGATAACTGCGGGGGTATTTTTGATCCCAAAATGTAATGGAGAGTATAAGTGGTCTATTTCGCATAGTTCAGGGGCAATTTTGACCCTTTTCCGTTCAAACAATTAATTTTAAGGGTAAATAAAAAATTAATTTTTATTTTAAATTTGGAAATTGAAAAATGTTTTAGGACGAATATTTTTTTAAGGTTGACAACTAATGTGGAACAAAGAAAATATTATTTAACAAAAATGTGATAAGTTATTTCTCTTTATCGATGGAATAATAACTCTCGAATAGCTTCAATTCGGATAACATAGTTAAAATAACAAAAATATCCCTTCAAACTCTTTTAATACATCACTTTTTACCTCATTTAATTTACTTAAAGATGATATTTTTATAAGTAAATAATTTATTTTTAGAAAGTATGTAATGCATATTATTTCTAATACAACAATCAAATATTCACTATCAAAATAACTAATCCCAACATATTTAATTTTAACGTAACACGTAACTAACCTGATCAAAATTTGTCTTCTAACCAAACGACCCCGTCCTTTAATTTTAATTATTAAACTTTAGTCCTTTTTGTCTTGTCTCTCAAATGAAATGTAGAGGTTGGTACAACTGAATTTGTTAGGAATTTGTTAGACTGGACCCATCCCTTGTTAGATTCCACCATTTACTTCAAACTAGAAATTAGAACTTCAAAACTTATGTTAGTAATGTCATATTGAAATATAAACTAAATTAGCATCAATTAAGAAAAGATACGGTACAAGAAATGTCGAGTATATTTCATAGGTTGTTATTCAGTTTTGTTAATCACATAAAAATTGTTTTTTAATAAAATTCATTCAACTTTAAAAATTATTTTTCTGTTTTATACCATATAAAACTTATCTAACTTTTAGTTTATCACAATAAAATCATTTTTAAAAAAATCTTATCGTATGAAGTCATTTAATTTTTTCTAAATGAATTAAAAAATAAATTTCACCTGAATTTTATATTTTATACTGAAAAAACATGAGGTGAATTTTGCATAAATAAAAATTTCCTTCTAATTAAGTAGAAGCAAGGTACACTCTACTTCACAAAAAACCGTTTAAACGTTTGATTATTTTTTTAAAAAAACTAAGATATGTTAAGAAGAAGAAAACAATGTAACCACTTAACTATGTATATGAAATATCCTTTTATCCAGAAAAAATAAAGAATAATGAAATTTTCAGTAAGGGGTTCGAAAATAAAATAAAGTGCTTGGAATTTAAACTTAGAACTTCAAAATGAATTTCGAACTCTCTAAATTATTACGTCAATCTCTAGTCTAGTTTCAAGGAATTCGAAAGTAAATTTTCAAAAAAATATTTCAACTTGGTTCATCCGCATAATGTTAAACTCTCCCTACCCCACATAACTTCAACCCCTTGTCATCCCTATATATTATTATATACCTTGCACGAAATAATCTGTTCAAGAATACCTTATTATATATATACTTCAAATGATGTATGAAATGATTTCTAATCTATATTTAATTTAATATAAGATGGAATAGTTTATAATGTATAATCGTAGCAAAAAAGACATACTCTTAATGGAATCTGATGGAAATAATGATGAAATTTGATTCTGAAAGGAAGCCTCCTATTGAATTTAAGGTTTTTAAGGTAAGTAATGACTGTATATTCATATCCTAATGGGTTCTGTTAGGTACAGTAATAATCTTAATTTAGTAAATCCATAATCACACAATTTGCAATATTTTATTGAGTTACGTTGTAGTTCATATGATTAACTCTTATTGATTATTACTTAATTATAAAATTTTCCCAATAATATATACTTCTTGTATGTGTGTTGTAATTCATGTGATTAAACTATAAACAAAAACAAAAATAACAATAGAAATATAAAGTTTCGAGCCCACGTGAAAATGTATGTTTTAAAGAATTTAATCTTCTTATAACTGTCCAAGGTTTGGATTGATTCCTTTCATGATAGAATAAAACACTATTCTTTAATATTGTCATTCAAAATTTCAGCGAACTCAACAAATATAGTAAAATCACACTACACTTACTTTTATTTATGAAAAGTGATGGAAAAAAAAAAGAGAAGAAGAAATAGAAGAATTATGTTTTCTTTTAGGAAGAAGAAGAAGTAATTATGTATTTCATTTTTTCAATGCGTCAAATAAGACGAAGCGTCTGAAAATTTTATAGTCACTAACAAATGCGAAGGTACCTCTATTCAGAAAAGGAGGTGACCATTTCTTATTAAAAAAAATTAATTAAATAATTTATGTCATGGGAATTACCAATTAAAAGGAAATGAATTAGTGAAAAATTAAAAAATTAATCTTGTCCAAAAAGTTTATCAAAAGTCAAAATCGAATGAGCGACAACGACAAAAGGGAGACTCTCTTCTCAACTCTTTAAAAGCTAGAAGAACTGCTTCTATTTATAAATTATAAGTACAGAAGTTCTCTTCACTATCAATGAGGAAGAAATTAACTTTCTTCAAATTTCATTTTTCCTTCATTTCCCGATTCACACTACACCTTATTTTTTAAGGTATATAGCCTTTAAAGAAATCCTACATGTGTTTCTACATATTGCATGTCACGATCCAATCCATCCGATCGTGCGGGCACCCACTCTAACACCTAAGTAGGTGAACCCTCATATCCCAATAGTCAAACATGCGGAAAATTTAAAGAAAACATATGCAATTACATTAACATGATTTTATAATTAATATTCTTTAGACACACTTTTAGTTAAAACTTGCAAAATAATTTAACAACTCCCTTGAATCTAATCTAAACAGGTACAAGAGCTACTAAGAGTACAACTAGACAAATAAATAAAAGACACAGCTCCCACCATGCGGAAGGAAGAATAGAAGCTGCTGGAGATTTTCTTCGTCTTCACCTAATGAAACGTCACCAATCCTGCATCCAGACTATGTCAAAGACATAGCAAAGTAGTATCAGTACAAAACACGCATATTGGTAGGCATCATCGGTCAACCCGACGCCCACCACATAATATAAGAAGGCAACTAATAAGATCATGAAATAAACACTAGCTTCTCCACCTTTACCCCCTTCTTGGCATACCTCCAATATACACTATTATTCTGACTATTTACATCCTTTTCCATGAACCTACCTAAATAGGTACTTGATCTTAGCCTAACCATACTAACACGTAGAGAAAATTTCCCAAATACAACCACCAACATTTCAACTAACCGATCACGTCAAACCCCTACGTCCTTGTCATATTTTCCAACCATAGTCACATAATACATTACATCACGCTCTCTTAACACTCAACCCTTCCACTATACCCAACAAGTCCAACATGTATAAGTCAATGAACAATATAATCACATGCATATATATATTATCATCAGCATTTACGAACGACTAACACCCTTCTCAAGTCACACAATTAAGCCACATCATTGGTCCTCTCATGGAACCCAAACCCAAACAGTTAGTTATGCTGAAACGTGGAAACCGATCTAAGTTAGTTATGCCGGAACGTGGCAACCGATCTAATACTTATGCCGGAACATGGCAACCGATCCAAGTTAGTTATGCCGGAATGTGACAACCGATCCATTCAACACATCACAATCACAAACACAAGTATATCCTCAAGATCATACATTTAAGTCATGATTTCATGTCAATGATAATTCACCCATCTTATTCACAACAAGTGTTATCAACCATGCAACATTATCAACATACGTTAATTTGTCATGCTTAGCCCTAGTTCATCGTCTAAAACTTCTTTCTAGGGTTTAATCACAGTTCATGTAATTCCTCAATCAATCACCCCAATTTATAGTCTAGCATATGTTCATAAATCTAGTTTCATTCATGATTTCATCGTCTTATTCTTGAAAACAATTCTATTAAAGATAGCAATTCCAGAAGCCCTAACAAATCATCAATTTCCCTTCTCAAGACATAAACCTAATTACTTGATTTCTAGGAATTTCCCGTGGAATTCACTCGATGCGCGAAGGTCTACACATAAGCCCTACCATTGATTTACATATATCACGTGATGAGCACAGATTTAAACTACTCAATTTATAAAACCTAGCCTACCTGGGTGCCAAGCAGTTGCACGGAGTTTTGACTTCAATTCGGTGGATTTGTCCAAGGATCCGCAAGATTTTCCCATCCTCACGCTAGAAATCTCCTTCTCCTTCTTTTCCAAGCTTAGAGTAGCTTTTCTGAGGTTTTTAGGGTGTTTTACAACTTATTTAGGTATTTTAGGAAGATGGAGAAAATAGAATTTCTCGCAAATTACGTTCTGCCTCGCCTATCCCGCTATGGCGCCAACTTATCCCGCTGTGGCGCCGCCGCCCTAGTGGCACCTGGCCCGCTCTGGCAAGACAGTGGCTTAGATTTTTCCCAGATTTTCGTCTCTCCTAATTAACGACGGTTCGAGTCGTTACATTGCAATTGGTCAATTTTGGCACTCATTCACTAGTAGACATTGTAGATTGAATTTGAATTGATCAAAATAAACTGTATTAATAAATGGTATGGTTATTGATTTGTCTAAAGTTTACTTTGATTGAGATAAAATGAACTAAAAACGAATCATAATCCTATATGCTCAATTTTTACTAAATTTTAGTTTCTTTATTTATTCTTTTATAATTTTTTTAAATTTATTAAGATTATACTGCCTCATTCTTATATATATGTAACCATTTTCGATTTCACATCACGTTCCTTAAGAAATTAGGTAAATTTATCATTACATCCTTATTTAGTGTTCTCTTAAAGTCAAGTTTTTAATCAATGAACATGAATTAATTTATTTTGAAATATTTAGGTAAATGTTTAACTAATAAACATGTATTATTTACTTAGTTTTTCTATGTTGGTCAAATATATATTTTCAAGGCTAATAACTCTCAAGGATGAAATAGGAAGAATAATGTCATTTATGCATTGATTTTGTGAAATAACAAATATTAAAGACCACTTGAAAGATTTCTCAATTTATTGGGTACTAATAAAAGTTATTGATTCTCGTGAACCTGTGTGTTAGTGCTTCTAGAATATCCACCCCTGTGACAACAACTGGGGTGCACGTTTGATGATATTGTAAGCAAATAACAATCTCACATGATGAATCTTATTATTTTCCTAAAATAATTGAGCTACTGCTAGTCTGTACCAATTTCGACATGACAAATGAAGAGAAACCACTAATTAATACAAATATAATGATGATGAAACCACAAACAAATTACACTAATTTTACATGATTAAAAAATGCACTAACTAACTATGCCTCTATTTTTCTCCTTATTTAAAAAGCTACACTAACCTATAAATTTCAAGTCCTCATGAACATAGTACGTTTTACATACTCCTAAGGAACTTGGTAATTTTGAATTTGAAACTTTTCTAGTAGATTTTTTTTTTATATGTCAATTCATGTAGAATAATATAATACTATATATTATACTAGTGATGAAGTCTTGTATAGTGCTTAATGTGTTAATTTTGAGGCATTTTGACATGAATTTATACAAACTTGTAAGTTCAACTCAATGTAACAACCCATAGGGTGGTTGAAAAAGAATTAGCTTCCCAGACTTTAATTTTCCAAGAACAAGATGTAACGCTTTGTGTATATATGTATATTTATACATATCTAAGTTAATTTATCTTGCCTATATATAATGCAATACCCCTCTTATAAAAAAAATGTAATGAAGTGAAAAAAAAAATGTCAGAGAGATTACCCCTTCCATGGCTTCTTCAAATGAGCATTTACAATGTGAAAATTGGTGGTGAAAATGTCATTACTAGAGTTGCTGATCGCGAAGCGACGATGAGCCATGGTATTTCTGAACTAAGGCATGATATGAAGGCTGATCCAAATCCAATTGTTGGAATTGATGTTGTCAATTCTGGTGATTTATTGCTCTTCTATGTGAAAAAACGTTGTTTAATCATTCAATACAATCGTATTTTAAGTTTGAATGATAAATATCAAGTTCCAAGTTTTCTAGCCTCGTTTTTGCAAGACAAAAACATAACATTTGTTGGTCCTAGACATATTAACAACAAATCTTTTACATGGAGTGGTGTTTATCAAAAATTCGATTTTAAAACAGTGGTGGATGTTGGGTATTTGGCTGCTCAGATACGTAAGAAGCCTAGGCTTCTTACTAGTACACTAGAAGAGTTGATGCTTGAAGTTGACGTTGAAATTATGAGACCAATTATTGGTAATGGTTCACTACGTCATAAGTGGGAATCCTCTGCTGTTTTATCTGAGGAGGAAGTCAAAGTTGCTATGTATGAAGTTTATTCATGCTATCAAATTGCAACAAAGGTTGTTGACGTGATGCAGACTGGGGCTACTACGCGTGGATAACGGTTTCATTGAATTTGAACGAGTCAAAACGAACTCTTGTTAATAAATGGGTTGGTCATATAACTCAACCTGTCTAATTTTTACTAAATTTCATCTTTTTCTTTGTTTGTTTGAGTATGTAATAAACTTTTTTTGTTGACTACATGACAAACACATGTTAAACAAAAAAGTGTCTTTTAAAAAAATATTTTTGGTATCCTATCTTATCCAAAACTTTTCTTAAATCGTAGTTCTATACAAAGTAATAATTAGAGTGTCTTTGCAATAATAATCTTCTAGATATAGTAAAATAAAGCCGACACGATACTGTAGCGTCAATAAGTCTTGGTCTATTTATTGTTGGGTTAAAATAGCTTATATCTACTCCGATCTAAAATAAATGGTGTTTTAAGTTTTAACTTTTCCATTTTGTTTCAGAATAAATTGTTAAGTAATAAATTGAGTTTCACAGGGATAAGTTAATAAAAACACTCTTTATTTTTTAAAAATAAATCATTTCTTAGAAGATATGTCCAAAATAAAAATACCGCTTATTTTGAAAAGAGGAATTATCAAATTATCATTTACATGATGTGAAAGCTTTGGGTCAAGCTCTGACGACTTTTTGTCCGTACCAAACACGCTTTTTTTATGTTGACTATAATTATTTATTTACTATATATATAGTGTTAACAACAATCATGACAAGAATATTTATTTACCATCTGTTGAACCCTTAACCTCACATTTAAGTAATGGTAATAAAACCTCTTCTGCCACTGGAACTGATCACTGTGATCAATTAATGACATAAAATAAAGATTTTGCCACTAAATTGTCATTGTTATTAACACTTAACAGGCGTTTGTAAAATGAAAATTCTTCATATAACAAAATTTCTAACTACAAACAAGTATGAAAAGAATTTTAGCTGTGTGTTCCAGAACTATAGCCTATATAATTACCAGGCAACAAAGCCTTCAGCAAGATCTTGACTCGTTTGGAGTAGCATCAACTGCGCTTGGTGCTTTGCTTGCCTTATGATCATCGACGTAATTCTGGTATATGTAAGTACAGAATCCCCAAATTGCCATCAGCATGGCAATTGCCTTCACACCGTTCATCTTGTCATGGAGGATCATGACTGAAGCAATAGGAGTAATCGCCAAGGAAAGTGTACTAATGACATTAGAGAACAATGAGGACACCACGAAAACCAAACCAACAACCCCAACTGAGCAAATCTGCCAAGCTATAGCTGTCCAAACCAGAGTCATCACATACGCAAGTTTTCCAGCAGTAAAACTACCCATTTCCCCATGCAAAGTCTTCCATTCTCCGCTAGCAAATAGCCCCACTGTAGAGACAGCGGTGGCTACAATTGCTGTGTAAATTTGCATCTCCAGAACCACGGAAAACGTTTCTTTCTTTAGAACCTTTTGGAATGAAAGCTGCATAAGGGAAAGCAATAGAGCATACATAGCTGAAGCGGCAAGAGTAACTAGAAATCCAATGACATATTTAGACTTAGTTACGCCTGAAGGCTTATCAGAATCTTCGTTAACAGCAAGAAGAGAGGCAGATAACGAGAGCACGACAACAGAATTCATGATCAGTGCTGTGAACTTTTGATGGTTTAGGAAGTAAGAAAGAACTGCACTGAAAACCAATTGTGTTGCACAAATAAGGGAATATGTAGAAGCGGAGAGATACAATAGACCAATTGAATAGAGCATGTTATCTCCTGCAACCAGTACACCAATAACGAAATAGACCACGCTAACTGTGATGATTGAAGGCCGATTGGAGGCTTCTGAATGAGTTTGAGGAGAAGAAATGAATAGGTAAGGAATGAAAAGAAGAGGAAAAGCAGCTGTCTGGACAACAGTGGCCATCCATTTACTATTTCCACCCTTCTCATAGTAAAATCTTCCCAAAATTACAGCAGCAGCTTGACCAAAGAGAAGGAAAACAATGTTGAGTGCCACCAGAAGCCAAAAGTGCAGACGGTTTAGCTTTGCCAGCGGATGCTGTGCATCATCTTTTTGCAAAATAGGTTGCTGATTATCTGATGTTATAACAACAACCATGGACATAATGAGTATGGTATCAACACATAAAGAACACAACCAATCAAATTATCAAAGACATAACGCAACAGAGGTTATAGATAGACTGATTACAAGTGATCACTTGTCCTGCCTCCTCTAAATTATCTCTAGGGATGGCAAAAGGAGAGGGTGCAGGGAAAATCCGCATAAACCCGCAAAGACTTTGCCTCGCCCTGTCCCACATAGCAAAATTGTTTTGTTTTTTCCCTGCCCCATCCCGCTCCGCCCTGCATGAATCCGCCCCACATGAACCTCCAACATTTTTGCTGCTTCTAACCATATCAATTCTTCATTAGAATAAAAAATAACTTTGGCCTATATAAGTTTCAAATCATCTTGTCATTCATTATTATAAACAACAATTTAGTTTGAGGTTAATTTCTTAATTAACATATGCAACAAACGTCTGAAACTCTTTTGGACATTGTCTTGTCTCCATTGATCTTGACTATCATAGAGTGAGTAATAAATCATTCAGTTTGTTGAATATCAGCGAGGCTGGATCACCTCCTTTTCAGGGAGAGCTAATGCTTGTTGGGTATTTGGTTTGACATTGNAGAATAAAAAATAACTTTGGCCTATATAAGTTTCAAATCATCTTGTCATTCATTATTATAAACAACAATTTAGTTTGAGGTTAATTTCTTAATTAACATATGCAACAAACGTCTGAAACTCTTTTGGACATTTTCTTGTCTCCATTGATCTTGACTATCATAGGGTGAGTAATAAATCATTCAGTTTGTTGAATATCAGCGATGCTGGATCACCTCCTTTTCAGGGAGAGCTAATGCTTGTTGGGTATTTTGGTTTGACATTGCTTCACACCCAAAAAAAAAAGAAAAGTAGCTACGTCTGAGAGTTAAACTTGGAGATGGAAGTCTTCTTTCCTTTCTCGACGGTGAAGTAAGACCAAGCTCATGAGCTTATTATCCTAGGTCGGAACAAGTTGATTGGACCCCCTTTTTTACATCCCTATGTACCTGTGTGGCGACATGGGGGCGAAAAAAGGAAAGAGAGTAATGGGGTTTCTCCCGCTTTGTATTTGAAGAACCATTCCATTAGTGAATAATCAATATCAAACCCTAACTTGCTTACCCGTCCCTCCCCCGCTTTATCTCCTGCCCCGCAAATATTATAACCCGCCCCGCCCCCGCTTTATCTCTTACCCCGCAAATACTATAACCCGCCCCGCCCCATTGCCATCCCTATATATCTCATTATCTACATGCCTCAAATTTATACTTACTTTGTGTAAAAAGATTCTTTTAACAAGCACAAATAGTTATTGATGGAAACTATTGGGAAGTAATCCAAGAACAACAACAACTACTACTACTATGCATGGTTACCAAACAGAAACAATCCAACCTTTTCTTAATACTTCTTACAACAACAACAACCCAATATATAGTTCCAAAAGTGGGACTTGGGGAGGGTAGACTGTATGCAAAACTTGCGAATGCCTCGAGGAGGTAGAAAGTTTGTTTCTTAAAATTCCTTAGGTGTACTAAAGATGTGAGGGAGGACTCTATGGCCTAATATGGATCAATTTCATTGGCATTAAAACACCCTAGAGCAAACTGCAATACACTCACAAAAAAAATGACTTTTACTTCAGATAAATTATGATTCTTTAAGTATATGATTCAGCAATAGCTTAGAGCTGAAAATATTTCAACTTTTAAACTCATACTAAACAAAAGGAAAACAAAAAGACCTTTCCACTTTATCATTCTTCCTTCTAAATTTATTGTTTGACCAAGAAAAAATCACATTTTTTCCTCAAATTAATGGAGAGCTTCACTGGAAATCAATTCTTTATTCATAATTAGAGAAACAAAAATCAAATCAAATCCAAAATGAATACAATCGATCCCCTTATCATATAACAAAACCCACAATACGTAATAACTCAAGAACAAAGTAATCAGATAGAAAACAGAAAATGATGTCATAGAAACCCCAAAAATCCATTTTTCGAATTGAAATAACCCATTGACCATAAATAAACGAAAACCCACAAAAGAATGAATAAGAATATCACATCTAGTTATGTAAAAAAGGGGAGAAAGAGAGGACCTGCCATGGTGGAAAAGGGGAAAAGTTGGTCAAGCGGCTACAGAAGCCTCAAGTTAGAGAGAAGAACGGAACTTCAATGAAATTAATATAATAAACTGAATCCAAATTTAAAGGAGAGAGCTTTAGACGAAATTACTACTACAACCCTACCCCAACTAGGAGGAAAAAAAACATACATATTAAATTAACCGAATCTCAATATAGATATTGAACATAAAAATAAAAAATAAATGAAGGAACGTTGCAAATTGAAGGCATATTTCGAAAGGTCATGAGATGATGTGCATGAGTGATAAAGAAAGTAGTAAGAGAGTGAAATTGAGGGTGGCTGGGTATGGACCAATGGGGAGGGGACACGTGGGGGAATTATTCGAGAGACCCGTGAGGAATATAAATGAAAAGATGATAGATTTTGTACATCTACGTGACATCATTTAATTAAGCATAAATTTTAAAAAAAGAAATAAAGTAAAACTTGTTAAAGTTTATGATTTAGAACAAACTTCAAATATTTGTTCGTGAAATAATCACAAAGAGAGACTCAGAAGCGTATTCAAAGGGTACATCGCGTGAACTCATGCTTTTCTCCCAAGATCATATATAGTAGTGTTATAATTTTAAAAAATTATTGAAATTAACGTGTGAATCCATATTCGAAGTATCATATAATGCGATGATGACGTGATGCACCTCTCTCTACGTGAGATTAGAAATTTGAATTTTTTATTTATCTTGTTTTATTTTTCTTTCTAAAATTAGGTAATACCTCTCTAAGTGGTTATTGGTAGCACTTTTGACATTTTAATTAATTCATCCTGAATACGCCCTAGACTTCGAACAGCCAAAAAATTTCAAGAAGATCCATGAGGTCATATCATCCTAGTTCAAGAAATATGTTACTAAAATTTGTAAACCCACAATCTTAATAAATAAAATTATATTTTTTTTATTTGTTTTATGGTTGCAGTATATTTTGAGAAATTTTGTTGCACAAACACATATTTGATAGAAAAAAATTCATATAAATTGATATTTATGGAAAGTTATTAGTGGGGTACTTTTTGATGGGATTGGATAAATATGGTTAGATTCACCATCTAAAGGGGAAAAGATCAAAAGTGCAAGAAAGTTTGTTATTTTTTTCTCTTCTTATACGAGAAGCCAAGGATTCGTTGAGTATTATTTTGTGAAATTTCCCACCCAAAAGAGCCTTAATTGAGAGTGAAAAGCACGGTGCTTAAAAAATCATAAATAAGAAGATAATTTTATTAATTCACCTCTTGAAAAATATCTTGGTAATTTTACAAATAAATGTGAATACTTTCAGAAAGAATTAATTGCAAGGGTAATATAGAAAATGTTTAATTAATGCTTTCTTGAATTAGTAAAGTGAATAACTAATATGAGACTGTTATTTTTAGTATAATGATCAACTAATATGAGACAAAAGGAATAACTTATTAGAAATAGTTCAAAATTATTTGAATAAAGAATATTCTCTTTCCATCTATTTGATCAACTTTCACTTTTTTTCAAAAATATAAAATAATTATCAACTCTTAAACAACATGAATCAGGGAGAAACGAATTGGAATAAGGTATTGATACAAATATAGTGTTGAGAATATGAATGCTTAAAATAAACACAGACGACAAAACAGTGACAGATTTGTAAAAAAATTCTCATCTTTATCGTTTATGCTGTCATGATTTATTGGTCTGAGGTCTAGGTTTCAACTCCTGTGCTATATTGGTACACAAATTAATTGAAATCGGCTAGTGAAAAAATGGATTTTATCACCTAGTTGTATTAATTTTAAACGGGTTTTGTAATGGATTGGGTTATGAATGGGTCAGGTTAGAATTTTGTATGAACCAATAAATAATTTGGCAGAGCCAAACTTTGTGGAACCAGAAGTGTAAAATTTGGCTCTACTAATTTGTGAAAGAGGAAAAATTGCATATGAGGTACAAATAAAGTTTCAATGCGTACAACCATTACTCACTCAAGAACGTCCAACCAAAAATTTCTGATTACAAAACTGCAATGAATCAGCTGATAACATAGACTTGTTCCATAAGGGGGCTGCTAAATTGCATAGGTCTAGAGACTGATACAAATAAGTGAAAACATACTAAGTCTTTACTCAACTAGGATGACAACCTCTGTGTCCAACTTTAACAAACACCAAAAACAAAAACAAAAAATTCAAATTTTACGAAAGTCAACAAAGAACTTTACAGATAATACTTTGTTGTCAAAAACAAAATATAAAACTGAGTCGAAAACTATAGAGTTGCAAACCATAAAATTAACAAGCACATCCTCCTGATTGTGCCTGTGATTGGGATGCACTTGAGTTGCTTGACTTGAGATTGACATCAACCATGTCTTCTTGCTTAGCTGAAGATAGTGTCTCCATTCCTGGCAATGCTGCTGCAATTTTCCTAAAAAGAGGCTGCAAAAGTTGAATATGCACTATCAGCAACAAAACAGCAAGTGGATGAAAGAACAAGCAGTTGAGAAAAATAACATCAAAGCACTGATTTTCTTAGCATAAATGCACAAATGATGCATATTGTTATCTTCCATACGAAAAGATAACACATTTTCACATTTTATTGAAGCTAAGTAAGAAGCTAATATTACTTACTTTAATATTGAAGCCAGCCTTTGCACTGGTTTCAATAAACATCACATTTAGTTCGCGAGCTTTCGCTTCTCCTTCCTCAATTGAAACTTGCCTGCAATTCGCCACAGGATAAAAGAGTGCATGAGAATCCTGTTCTACATATAGCAATAATAAGACTACTCATAAGAACACAATACTCCAGTTGTAGACAGCAAAACATCAAGCTCACTAATATGTAATCATTCCTGGGGCTCAAAGCCACAGACTACTCTGTGCTCGCAGCAAAAGAAAAGTGTACCCCACACAATTCCCTAAGCTTTTTATGTAAATCAACATAATGGACCATCAGAAATTCTCAAAATCTGTCTACTATTTCTTCCACAAATAATGGAATTTGAAGAACATAAAAAAAGTGACAATTACTTTCACTCCATGAGAAAATGCAGATTTCCTCTTTTACAGAACAAGATAAGTGAAAAAGGTCAAGAATCCTTGCACTTGGGCCCCAATGATTGCTAAGGAAGTTTCTATTTAGATCAGATAATGCTAAAACTATTCCTACCCAACAATTAGAAGATGAAATATAGTACGTATATACTGAATGATCATTAACTAACAATTATTAAACAAACTCATTAAGGACGAATCCAAAAGCACCTATACAGGTAGCTAGTCACATAACCACACAACTGTCAGCTCACATCTGCGGTCAATGGTAAAAACCAGGACCTTTAACACTTTCTTGTAAATCCGCATATGGTTGCACAAAGACATCTACTTCAACCAGACCAACAGGCATCCCAACTACTAATCCCTGAATAAGATCCAGAGCACTAGTGGAAAATAAGAACCTCACCTGCCCTAACAATTTCCCACTCCAGCTTAGTCAAAAGATTCCTAGTTCCCGATATAGCTCAATAAACTAAATCTATATTACTATTAAAGGATAATTGTTGATAGAACTCATACAACAACATATAGATAAGTACAACAAAAACTAGCAAGTCAGTTCAGTCGCTATATTACACAAGTTTCAAGTATTTACAAATTAACTGAGAACAAAAACATTTATAAAAGGAAATCATAGCTCATTTCTGGATATTTACTTTGCTAGTTCTCTGACCAAAGAAATATCAAGACCCTAAGTTTTCCTGTTCCACAATGTCAATTCCTATATAGATAGCTGTAGTTTTAAGGGGGAAAAAATGAATATCCAACCAAAATGAACACGCGATTGTTGCATTCAACTACGCTATGGGTTATGCAATAATAAGATATCTTCAAGTTTCCTGCAGATATAAGAGGGGTTTTCTTCCCTTGGCTTGATGACCAAGAACTTCAAGCGCACGTGTTACTGTACAAGAATTACAACCTTAAGACGCTAGAATTTGAAGCTGGCCATGACATTATCTAACTTAGATGCTTGCATTACATCCTAAATATCTAGAATAGACAAACTGCTTCAAACCTCTTGATACCTAGAATCTACAACCAAAAACTAGTCATTTAAACCCTTTAAATTCCTCCCCTCACACATTTATCAAACTTCTGTCTTCTTATACAAATTGTCAAAGCTTGCTTGAGGTACCTTCAAACTTTAAAGCTATGGACAAACAGGCCGAGCGAGTCGCGTCGCTCGGCTGACACTTCAATTCAAGCATCAAAGAGCTAAGGAGTCCGTTTCATCACCTATAGGCTCTACCTTGAAGAGGGCACCACAAACAAAAAAGAACTACATCACTTAATATGTATTTATTTTTATTACTTTGTCATCTATCACAAGGGTGAGCTACACTCTTGTCAGGGTGTCCAATTCTACGTCGGAAAATTATACCATATATACAAGTAAAATTATAAACGAAGTAGTTAAATAACGTATTCTGGACACTCCTAACACAACAACATGTTGTAGCCCAGTGGTTTCAGCCGCCTTGAAAGAGCCAAGACACGCGAACTTAAAGTGTTCGTGTGTTCAAATTTTGATAGCAACAATTCTTTTTTTCACATTTTAAAAATTTTTGTACACTCATTTGTCCAAAAAAATCCTGGACACTCTTCCTGAAATTTCTGGCTATATATCAGCATTTTGTGCCTACAGGTATTATCCTAAATAAGATATGTATTTATAGTTTTTTCTTCATTTGCATCCTTCTTCGTTAAAGCCTCGCTTTATTTGCACTTTGCACTTAAAGCTCCAACAGATATAACTTTTTTCATGATTTGCTTTTGATGACATTGCTCTAATATTTGTTGTGTTTTTAGCCCCTTCAGGAGTAAATGTTCTGGTATTTAGCCGAAAAGTTGCTAAAGCCTAAAACATCAAAAAAGAAAGCCTCTCTCACCCTCACGCCCTCCAAAAAGGAAAAGGAAAACGAGAATGAACAAGTTACAGCTACCTTTTCTCAACAAGATCAGTTTTGTTACCAACAAGGACAATAATAACATCACTGCCCCTCTCAGTTCGAACCTCCTCAATCCACTTTGAAGTGTTTAAAAAGGACTGCCTGCCTGGAACCATCAAGAAAAAAAACAGTGTGTCACTTCAGCAAGGGATATCTCATCCAAGTAATTCATTTCCAAGCAACTATAGCCACAAGCAAGGATAAACGGGAAATCAAGTATGAACAGAAAAAACTGCACAAAATTGAAATGTGACATACTTGCAACATCATACACAATGACAGCAACAGAGGAGTCCCTAATGTAGCTGGGAATGAGACTCCTAAATCTCTCTTGACCTGCAGTATCCCTGAAAGTGTATCATGTAAAGGAAAATTTTAGCGCACATGAAAATGCGAAATGAATACTAAATCCAGCATCAAATGACCAAACAAGAAGCCAGGCAACAGTGAAATGGTTTCCTAATAAGTGAAAACAAAAGAAAATCTTATTACTATGAACTGGTTTGAGAAGAATGTTTTTGTCAGGCCAGGGCATTTTCATAGTATGGCTAGAAGTTCGATAGTTACTATAAATCCAATTGGGAGGCATAAGGGAGAAACAAAACCTATCATTATAAGGCTATATAAGAAAAGAAAAAAAATCTATCCCCTTATTTTTCCTACGGAACAATGAAGCAAGAGCAATTATATCTGAAGCATCCACTAAGAAATCTATTTTAGCAAGAAACTTTAACTGACCAATTGCCATCCTGATATATGTTAACACCCATAATCAAGGATAGCTGCATCACTTTTTCATTTTCATGAAATAGAGTAACACAAGACATCACATTGTACTGTTACTTGTGTTACCTCAAATAGATTGATGTTGTTACTCCTTAACAACATGGCACAAATGTAACGTGTTAAGAATGTTAAAACAGTCTTTATGATCAG
Source organism: Solanum stenotomum (assembly GCF_019186545.1). Classification (NCBI taxonomy): domain Eukaryota; kingdom Viridiplantae; phylum Streptophyta; class Magnoliopsida; order Solanales; family Solanaceae; genus Solanum; species Solanum stenotomum. The sequence goes on along the minus strand of NC_064282.1, from coordinate 19,231,998 downwards.
AGATCAATGAGAAGGCATTGTCTCATCAACAAGTACATCTTACCATAGCTGCAATCTTACTGTACGATCTTCCAGGTACATAGTCTTCGACAGGAAGTCAATACCAATTGTGGCCTGAACAAGAAATTAAATAAAATGAGGATGCTTGATAGTGTGTCTTCTATTTGAATAAATAAAAAAGTAAAACGGCAAAAATTTGAACAAGAAGAGAGAGTTGTTAGTTGAAATGGAAATACTTTACTAGAAGAGGGGAAGCAAGGGCTAGAAAGTCTAGATTACATGCAGTTTCACAATAAAAAAGACACATAAGAACCCTATTCCATCAAGGAATGGGAACTGAGGCTTGATGAAATGATTGTCTAAAAGTCAGCAAATCACGAAAAAAGATAAAGCAAGTCATTTATTTACTGCCAAGGTTAAGAGTGTGATAGGATTCCAGGAAATATTTGAAAGAAGAAGAATGTTACTGTCAGACCAAACAAAACACTCAGTCATAGTAAAAGAAGGAAAAACCCCGTTCAACCACAAAAAAGAGGAGAAAAAATGTTGAGAATCTATAGGAAAAAATCTGGATCAATGTAGGCACAACTTAAAGCATTAAGTTCAGATATATAGTTTGTCGAGAGAAGAGGAGAAACGATAAGTTGGAAGGTTTAAGGATCCACAAGATGGATAAGAGAATATATTCTAACAATATTTTCGTGAGACTAATCCCTATGAAGAGGGAGATTTTCAAGCATTATTTGATGTAGCTCATTTTTACATACATAACACTCCCCATAAGGTCCTGTGGATTCTCATCAATAATGCGCAAGGAAGAGGACAAGCAGCATTTCGGGTTATTAGAGAGTGAGGAAATACAGGATGATAAGCTACAACGTATGCCCATTTCTCTATCCCTCTGCTGAATTGTATAATAAAAGCGTCATTACATCACATTAGATGTGTTAACACTTATCAGTTATTAAGGCAACCAACTTCCAGAGAGCAATCTACCCAATCAAAATTCCGCAAACAGAAAACTGACCTATGATGACTTAAAATCTGTATTACACTATAAGCAAATAATATGAGCAACAATGCATTGCTGCAAACACCTTCCCTCAGTATGAGCAAATTATACATACAAGTGCCAATAACTGTGCTTTACAGATAAAAGATCTTGAAAAATGAGTAATAAGTCCTTATGTAGCAAAATTAAATATGCTTCCAACAAGAAGACGACAAATGTTAATTGAGATACAGATCCGCAGAAACAAAAGGTTAACGAATCACATGAATAATGAATTAGCAAAAGTGTGTATACCTGATAGGTGTTATCGAATTTATCATACATGAATCGCGTGATAATACTGGTCTTGCCGACGGATTGATCTCCTAAGAAAACGAGCTTGTACTTTGCGAGAGCCGAAACCGGAGCCATCTAATTGGATCTTTTGGTATGAGAAAGTGAATCCAGTAAAAAAAAGTGATGGCGGATCCGATCAGGATTTTCCGACGGAGTACCAGGGATCTCGCCGGAAAATGATCACGGAGAAAGCAAAGGGAAGTGTGGATTCGTGGGCTTTTAGCGAGAAACGGAGAGGGGAGAGTCTGTGAATTGGGAGGGTGCGGTGCGCGTGAGTAGTGTTTTTGAAGAGGTTTGGCGAAACACGGAGTCTGTCTTCAGTAACATGGTTGCATTGTGGTGATTTGCTGGCTCTCGTAAATTTTTTTAAAAATTCCTTTTTGGTGTATTCATGTTCTTCTTTTATAAATTTTGTACTTTTTTTTCTTTAAAAAAAAATCATATTTACCCTATAGTTATTTTTTATTTTTTCTGGCATATATTTTATTTTAGATGATAACTTTTATATTCTCACTCTTATTATCTTAAAAATAAATGACGTTTACTTGAATATATTTTCATCCCAATTAATATTTCCCTTGAATATAATTTTTTCTATACAATTCAATTACCCTATTATACACATCCATACTATCCTTTTTCTAGCAACTCATTTTTTCTTGACTTATTTTCGTTTAATTTATATTTTATTTATTAACTCCATTTTTCTTGACTTATTTTCGCTTAATTTATATATTTTTTTATTTATGTGCAATTTATGTTTTGTTTATTTTCGTTCAATATACTCCTGTAGACATCACATAAGATGCAATGTCAATCTCTATTGATTTTTCTGATATAATGATCGTTGAAATTCCCTAAATTAGCTTGCTAGCCTACAAATTTGGTCATCCCTCGTCATCGTTTGAAACTATCTCCTTTGTAGTGCTTCTCCTTCAAGTTATCCTTGCCCCTTGCCTTTAGCTATCGAATTAAATCCTCGTAGTTTCAACTCAACTTGTAGTGTCTTAGTGATGTTCTTCTCAACCTCCACTTCCTACAGCCAGAGAATTTCTAGGTTAAACAATACTTAACTTGTGCCGACAGAGAGATGAGAGAGTTTTTTTTATCACTTATATTATAAATTTTAAAAATCTATGTTTTTCTTAAATTTGTGTTTAGTCAACTTAATTAATGTATGAATAAAAATAGAGCTAATATACTTTAAAAGGCTAATTACATAAAAACAAACACAACTATTAATAAAAAAGTTAAATATCTAAAATATATATAGAGAGAGATAAAATATGCATTCAAATATCTATGTGATCAAAGATTTAGTTCCACCAAGACTTATACTTTAGTGATATCGTTGGAACTTGAAAATCTCTAGTAGATTCGGCTTCGATTTTCATGGTCACCCTTCCTCTCCCCTTTCTTACCCTTTACAATGGAATATTTTTTATAAAAGAGACTGCATTTCAAAACTATTTAAGTGAGCATGTGAAACATAACGTAGAAAACATATAATATAAAAAATCAAATTTATTTTTTTATTTTTTTCAAAATACGAGTGTATTTTTTAAAAGATTGTCCTCAGTTTTTCTATCTCTTTAGAAATAAATAGCTTTTGTGCAATTTTTCTACATTAAATATTCAGCTAGATCGAAAGAAAAATATTAGAAGTGTTAAAAAAATAACACATATTATCAACAATAGGAACAAATCCAAAAAGTACAATTATTCAAAACCATAAAATGAATTTCATTTTTTGATAAATTACAAGCATATTATTACCTTTCAGAAAAACAAAAATATCATTTATATATAAAAATATAATTTTGAAGATTGAAACAAAAAAATTCACAAAGAGAGAAGTTGAAAACTCTAATCCTCTTAAAATGTAAATTGGAGAAATAAATAGCTTTTGTGTAACTTTTCTATGATAAATATTCAATTAGACCGAAAAAAATAATAATAGAAATGTTAAAAAAATAACACATATTATCAACAATAAAGGAACAATCCAAAAAGTACAATTATTCAAAACTGTAAAATGAATTTCATTTTTCGATAAATTACAAGCATATTATTACCTTTCAGAAAAATAAAAATATCATTTATATATAAAAATATAATTTTGAAGATTGAAAAGAAAAAAAAAATCACAAACAGAGAAGTTGAAATCTCTAATCCTCTTAAAATGTAAATTGGTAAAAATATTAATTCTTCTATTCTGTGACATATTTTCTTATTAATTTATTTTAAAAGAAATTATTTTTCTATAATTAATAATATTTTAACTTTAAAATTCTTTCTTGATCAACTACACAAATATGTAGAGCTTAGTTTAAATCACTAAAATAAAGTTTTCTTTTTTTTTACCAAGTCAAACATAGGCAAAACCAAATCCCTTCTATTTTATTTTTTTCAGTAAGTACTTGTGAACCGGGGCTCACTGTTCCGGTCCAAGGGATCACGATGTAAAATACCAAATTAATCCCAAAACCTCAGTCTAATTCAACACTTTTTTTCCAGTCGCAACAAAGCTAAACAGAAGAGGGACAACAAAGAATACGAGAATAACAATGGCGTCGGCGTTGAGATCTGCTATACTCCGACACATCCGGATTCCGGCAATCCATGCTTTATCGGCAAATGGATCGAGGCTAACTGCTGTCAGATTGATGTCGTCGCACGATGACCATATCACCAAAGATGAAGTCATCAAGAGAGTCCTTGATGTCGTCAAGTGTTTCCCTAAAGTCGACCCTTCCAAGGTCTTTTTTTCTCTCTTTTATTTTGATTTATTTTATATACACATTTGACGAATCGAATTAGATCTGAAAAAATCCGTCTGCAAGTTCAATCAATGGTCTATTTGCATCGTAGATAGCTGTTTATTGGTCTAGTTACTTGGCCGATAGGTTCTCAGCCCTGGTTGGACATATATGATATTCACTGGTAAATTTATTGGTATTTAGGGTTTCGTTTAGTTATAGGCTTCTTTTTGAGCTTCGAGAATCCGTGAGAATAGGTATATGTTTTTCAAAATGATATGGGTATCTATTTCCTGGACATGAAACAAGTGATATATATTTCGTGTTATCAAATGGTATGGTTATCTATTTAACGCCAAAAAAGGAAGAGTATATAGGTATTGGCTTATGATTATAACAACAACATCAATACAAAGGTAATCGGGCTACCTATATGATTCAACACTGCGATATTTATCAAATTATATAGCTATTGTATTCTAACACAGCACATGAGTAAAAGGAGAATATTTGTCAGAAAATATTGGTGTCCATTGCAATTATAGTGTAACATTGTCACTCAAAAAGCTTAATTGTGTGATCTTTGTCTGAGCAGATTGAGAATGGAACTAGAAGTTGATCCTTTATCTTATTTTTCCAGTTTCTTGTAAGGATGGATGTCAAATGTTAGTCGTAGCTCTAGGCGACTTTAAGACTGGAAAACAAGTAACCGAGAAATTTCTCACTTACTGAATGCTCTGTTCTGAACTTAAACTTAATGATTATTTACTTTTCATGAATTCCAATCGAACTTAGTGTAATTTGATTCTGTAGAAGAGAACTCATCTACCTATTAGATGGTCCTTGCTTTGAAGTGTTAGGTTATGAGACCTTTCGCTGCCCATTCATTTTTAAGATACGTCAATTAATTGGTTTAATGAACGAAAACAAGGGGAATTTAGGTTTATAACTTAAAAAGGGTAGAATTTAGAATAGAGGATGCTCATAAATTTCATAGTATCACCAACCAGGAAAGCTTCCACACAGAAGTTTTTGTTTAGTATGATTAAGATTAAATTTGGAAACAAGTTGTAGAGAACAGGAAATATTTTGGGTCACAATGGACTATAATTTTGTTCATTGAAGTTTGTTTCCATTAGGAAATATTAATCTGAAAAATGAATAAGATGCTTCTAGAGTTCTATTGCAAGATGTATTGGGTGGTAAGTGTCTGTCAAGGACTCCAAATAAGGTCCAGGAATGTTTCAGCAGGCACTTATGCCTCAATGGCATGATATCAAAATTTATTCTGCTGCTTTCTTTGCGGGTTTGTTGAGCTTGCTACTTACTGGAAAATGCTGTTGCTGGCCATCATTTCGCCCTCACATGATGAACAATGTCAAGTTGGTTCTGTAGAATTGCACCCTGGGTTTGCCAGCTATTTTTGTAGTCCTGTTGAGTGTTTGTCAGTGATAATGCATGTATCTTGTTCAGCTTTTCTAAAGGGAGGCTATGCAGATGCCGTTGTATGGTTCTTGAACTTAACAGAATACGACTTACCTTTTGATGACTTTTTGCTTTTGCATCTCTGATCTCCATAACCATTTCGAAGTCCCCTTAAAAGAATTCAAGATTTAGTATCTTTAGAGCTACATGACTGGGATAAAGAGTTTGCTAATGTGATCTATGTGGTGAGAAGCTATAAACCTCTTTCATCATCATCGCGTGACTGATCTTTGGTGAGATAAAAGAAATGAGAGGGAGTCATGGGAGTGCAAGGATGGGTTTGGCAGATTGGTAATGTTGGGATGAGAGTGGAGAAGTGCGGCAAATGTGCAGCTTCAATACAAATGACTTCTCTCTCTCTCTCTCTCTCGGTAGAAGGGTCTTCTTTTTGTAAGACAAAAGTAGAAAAACCAAACTATTACCATATATTTTCTTCATATTCTAAGCTAAAAAGAATAGATAAGGTTTTTTTTCCTGTTACCAAAAGAACATCAACTTTGACACATTAATATCCTAATCATTGTTATAAGTTACTTGGTCTGCATAAGAATCCAGCTAGTATTGGGCATAGTGTCTTACCCTAGAGGTGCTAGATCCTAAATATTAATATGACATTTTTTGTATATATTTTGGATTTCATAGGTCTGGGAACTTTAACGAGTATTCATGAAATAATTGCTTAAGATTGATGGAGTATAGCCTGTAGAAAAGAGAGAACAAATAGCAATTTACTGAGGGAATGCATCCTTTCTGGAAAGAACTTGCTTCTACGACACAAATTTGACATGTTTACTACAGTATGAATTGCCTTGGACTTCTTAAATATGTGCCAACAGGTGTTTCACTTAGGTGTTTGCAGTTCTTCTTGTATCATCCTTTCAGTGTGATGATGGATTACACAAAATAATTAGGTTTACCTGCAAGCTTTTGGAGTAGATAAAGAGAGTAGGATGATGTAATTTCTTCTTGTTGTTAAAAAAGAGAAAGTGATGTGCCAGAAGACAACTGAGTCAATCAGAATGTAGTTTGAGAATTTGATTATAGTGAAATCCACCCCCATCTCTCCCAAAAACAAAACTGCATCTCTTTCTCTATCGCTAGTTGGTGTTGTCACAGAAACAGTTATCAGAAGAGATAACATTGTTGATATATTATGTTGGTGGCGTTTGTTTGACTCAATTGATTTGATGCTATGTCAAATGCAATTATGTTTTTCCATCTTTCCTTTGTTTGGACAGTACATAAGCCTGAGGTAAAACAATTTAAGCTTGAAAAAGTAAGTGGATAGCCATTCATTATGCAGGCAGTCATATGTGCTTTATGGTTAACGGTAATCTTTCATACAGGTGACCCCTGAAGTCCACTTTGAGAAGGATTTGGGCTTAGACAGCTTAGATACGGTGGAGATTGTAATGGCTCTGGAGGAAGAGTTCAAACTGGAGATTCCAGACAAGGAAGCTGTCAGGATAGAGTCGTGCGAACAGGCTATTGAGTATGTTTATAATCATCCAATGTCGAGTTAAACTCGGTACACCATTGTTAGTTTGAATTTGTTCATCAAAATTGAAGGTACACTTGCCCCTTGTCATTTGACTAGTTCAAGGTTGTAGAATTCTGTGATCCTCTTTGGATTTTGGAGAGGCAATAATCAGACTCTTATAAAGACAAGTCGCGGAAGCGTTTCAGTTTAAGAACATATCATCCTTTGTTGCTTTTCTTGAAAACATGAACTTAAGTGTTCATCTCGTTGCTGTCTTTCCTCTTTAAAATATTTTATTTTTTACATGCCACAAAATTTCAAGCTTGCTTCCATTGCACTGATTCAAAGAATCTATCCAGGTTACCTGTAAAGATGATGCTCAATGTTGGTAACTCTGAAATTTCTCCAGCTTATTATGAGTGTAAGTCATCCCTTGCAATAATACTTGAAGAATTGGAGTGGATTAGACCTCTGTCACTATCTCTATATGGTTAGAGATGATTGTGTTTTCTTTCAAAGATCATCTCCCAAAGGTGCTAAATAAAATGGATTATCTACTGTCGTAGAATGATTAATCGCTGCTCTTGCTTCACTGTAATTATTTAGGGCCATTTGGTTACTGGTTAGCGTTATGCAAGTATTAGTTATGTAGGTATTAGTTATGCAGGGTTTAGTTATTCAGAGTTTAGTTATGTAGAGATTACATTACATGAAAATCTATTGAATATTGAATTTGATAAAAATTAATATATAATATTTACAAATAAAATAAGTAAGCAAATAGTATAAATTCTCCCTTTAAAAAATAAAGAAAGGAGTTTTCTCTATACTTGAATTCTGTGTTTTTTTTAATGTTTAAACTGACACCATTGTTAGTTTGAAGCTGTCAGGATAGAGTCGTGCGAACATGCCCTCTTATACTGTAACCAAACGGCCCCTCAGGGTTTAAAGGTGGTACAAATCCCAGCATTTCCAACTTTGAAATCTCACAAGAAGGATAAATAGTCTCTTTGAGCTAGTTTGGAGTAGTTTTATGCTGGCTTTTCAATGGCGAAGGAAATAGGACAATGAATTGTGATACCATTATATTCGTAGATTGTATTTTAAAGTCTGTAGACTCAGATAAAAGCCGGTTTTTTTTTATGACAAGGAAAACCCGCAACGGATATCCTTTGGGTGCGCACAGGGTAAAACCCTCGCTCCTATGTAATAGATCGCAAACCACATAGGAGAGGTAATTCACATTAGGCAAGCCCGGTGCGATGAGCTCAACGCAGAAGGCAAATCTCTTGCTTTCGCTGGCAAGGAATTTCGAACTTGAGACCTCCAACATGGAAGTCCTAAGCCCAAACCACTGGGCCACCTCGAAGGGTCTCAGATAAAAGCCGTCGAGAGTTAAGCTAAGGTCTACACAAGTTATGCGAGATGGGGTTGAAATACACAATAAAAAAGTATGCACGATGAGGAGGGATGAATTAAATTTTTTTCATCCATCTCACCACCTCCTTACATATGATTGTTGAATGGGTTGCAACAAACTTGAATATATGTAATTTTGACGTAAACATATTCCAACACGAAATCGATAAAAGGAAAAAAAACAAGCTGAGAAGAAAAAGTATTGAGGAGAGACATTTAATTAAAGGGAACAGGCCAGCTGACAATTAGGTTGTGCCATAAATAAATTTAGGCCTCTTTTGACTCTTTGTCAATACCAGTTTTTCTTTTGTCATTAAAAAGTATATTTTTGTACATACTTATCCATAGTATATTAGATTATCTGTTTCAATTTTTATGTTACTTTTTTTTCTGTTATTTAATATGTAGAAAATCTTTAAAAATTATATCTTTACCTTCATAAATCCATATTCTGACTAATCAAGGGGACCTGCTGCTCATTTTCTATTTAAAGTAGAGATCATGATTCATGTGATATTTGATAAATTATCAAGCCATTTATCCTCGTGACAAAATTGAATATTTTTATTCTATTAATTAACCAAAAGTATTAAACCAATGAACTTGACGTTTTCTCTATGGTTTATGCCTTGACATCTTATTTATTTTTCTTTGTCTTATGAATATAAGATGATTGGGTGGGGGTGGAAGATTGTCATTTCAAATAAAAGCAAAAGTACTAAAGAATAAGAACATTGAAACAGGAAAAACACTAAATAAAGATTCTTATATAATTTTAAACTTTGCACAAAAAATATCGACGTGAAAAGGTTGTTCGTACGGTGAGAATTATATTAAAGAATAGTTAATTAACATTATATTAATTTTCTTGAATTAATAAATCTTTATAAAATTATGTGTATTTGAAAGTTTATAACAACATGTAATCACAAGAATTTAAATATATAGGAAATATGGAGATATGCAAATTTTAACGTAGCATCTTAGGATATTCTAATCTTTTATTTATGAGCTATGTGCTATGATTTGCACATTTGATAAGAATTAGAAAACTTTTATAGTTTTCATAATTGTGAGATTTTCATGTTTATAAAAATAAATATAAAAAAAAATAAAATTAAATTACATAGTATTTAAATAAAATTTTAACTTCAGAAGGACCAGTGGTATTCAGTAATTCACTTTTGATAGCAACATTACTTTTTTGTTTTTCAACCACCCAACATGATTCGTTCTCCCCACTCGGGAAGAACTTTTTTTTTATAAGACTAATAAATTTAGACTAGGGCATCAATCCTTACCATAATTCAGTTTTTTTTTTTTTAAATGTTTGGTAGACTTTCTATTTATAATTTGGATTTTGATTAATAAAATAGTGAATTAGAATAGGCTGAGTAAAACGTTAAGAAGGAATCTTAAAAATATTACTTAAGTAAAGTGGCGTAATAATTTTTCTTTCAAGCTCAAAATAAGCCGTGTAATATTATATCTCGTTTGTAATCCTCCTCCCATCGCTAGTTGATTTAGTTATGAAACGTTCAAAAAGTCTGATCAAATGCGAGGTTGAAAAAACTGCTAAGAGAAACAGGTTTTCTTCACTTAGGCATGCCAGAGAGAAGCAGAGCATGGTCCTTTATTTTCAGTACATCCAAAGTTGAACGACATAAATGTGAAATGAAGTCAAGTTAAATGACACATTTATGTATTATGTCATTGAAAAGTGTTAAAACTTGTTTGAGGTGTAAAAAATGGTTTTGCAAAACCGAAGTTTAAGAAAATGGCAGGGATGAGCGTTTTCTTTAACAGCGATAATATAGATGAGTCAAACTTTTAACGGATAACATAAATAAGTCTTTTCTAAAAATTCGATGACATATTTGAGGTTTTTCTTATTAATTAAATCCATAATACAAATAGTACGTATAGTTTGGTATAACGAAAATTTGAAAATGAATCCGAAAATAATGGGCAAATTTACTGTTGCGGAAGAAAAGGTCAATAAGCTAGGAAGTAGGAAGTCTCCACTACTTTATCTAACTAACAAAGATAATGTTTCTTATCAGCTCGAACCTCATTCACTGCATCACATCCTACTTTAATTGGTAACTAACAAAGCTTTCAGTTCCCATCAGATCCAACTCAATCAAAATATATGAAGTGTTGTAATTCCAAGATCATATTATACATATGACATTAACGTCTTAATTAATTTATAACAAAATTCCCTTTAATCTATTGAAAAACATAAATAAATGCACGAACAAGTACTTAATCAATATCGACCAATTTATCCATTATTATTCATAACAAGATTCATAACAGAAAGTGCAATTGCAGATAATTGAAAAGTATTATCATTTCTCTTAGTTAACGGTGACACAGCACCTTCTTTCTCCTTAAATCCATCTTCACATGTCGTAGCGCCAGCTAAAATTGCACTTATTTGTATATTCGCATCATAATATTTCTTCGTATTATAACTCTTCATAGCAAGCTTGATAGTTGGGATCGCATCAGAATAAAGATCTAAACAAACTTTCAAGCGACTCCTATTATAAAAATCCAAATTCTTATCCTTCAATAACATCTTAACGTGACACCTCGTATCAGTAACATTGTATCGAATTAATCTAATCGAAATCATTCCAAGGCCACGGAGAGTAGCACATTGACTCGCCGGAGCAGCTTGTAGAGATGAAGTGCAAAAGCCATACGTAATACTTGATTCATTTTTGGAAAATGATTTGCAAGTTTTTTGGATTAAATTTTGGGCTGTTGAGCCATAGAATGTTAGGTTAAATAAAGAGAGAAATAGGAAGAAAGAGGAAAGATGCTTCATGTTTTTGGTATGACAATTGACATGACCTTTAATTTGTTGTTATATAGTTTTGAAGGGGAAGAAATAGAGTATGGGAAAGTATAAGGGTGATATTGTTAGCTTATGAAAATATGATTAACTTAATTTGTTCAAGTTTGAACGAGTTAATGATCTGCTCATTTATTATCATCTAAAATTGGTTAATGCTTTAATTTTGCATCGACCAGTGAATTTGCAGTCAGATCCGCTTGTCTTGAAGGATTTCTTTTTCTTTTCTTTTTTTAACTTTAATTTGTTAGTAAAAAAAATCAAGGAGACGTCCATTTTGGGTAAAATAAAGATCAGAGAATTATAAAATGGTAATTGAAAATGTAAGATTTAAGGAAAATATTGTTTGGAAACAGATATTTTAGCATTTTCAGTATTAAATGGTGTAAAAACTTTGTTATATATTTATTTGATTTTTTACTAGTTTATATAGTCTCAATTTATGTAACTTATGTTTCTTTTTAGTTAGTTTAAAAAAGAATGACATGTTTCTATATTTAGTAATTAGTACTATCAATTAACTTTAAAATGTTATATAATTTTATTCTTACTGAAATGATTATAGTCAGGTAAATATATATAATTTATTTTAGACCACAAGTTTCATAAATCTATTTTTTTTCATAAACTCAATATCAAATCAAACTAACTCATATAAACTGAAATCGACGGAATATGATTTATTCCTTCCACGTGCATTCGAATATATACTGTATGCTTGTCTTGATACCTTACGTTCAAAATCTTATATGTATGTGTAAAAGTTCGATTCTTTCCCAATGATTGATTTTATTGGAAGAAAAGTTAGTTGAGAAACTCTAAGGAAGTAGACATAAGCAAATAAACAAATTAAATGTCAAGAAGATATGGTGAGCCTTTAATTTGTTAGGAAAATTACTACACACATATCATCATCATGACTTGCTAATAGTTACATGTAATATTTAATTTTGTGCCCATTCTTTTTGAAGTTGTGAAGCTAATATATACTCCTTTTAATTAATTAAGACGGAATATGGTTGAGATTTGGTGTGTTGTGAAAAGATTTTCTACAAACTTTGTCCACCTATAATTATTATTTCAATTTGACTAGCTGGTATATATTATTAAATAATTAGAAGTGAAAACATCTACCTAATTGTCTTTACATTTAATGTTTTTTTCTTAGAGCAATTATCGAGGGTTACAAATATTTCTATTAAGTAGCTACGTACCAAAGCTATAATTAAGCATTTTTAGAATGTGCCGATTTTTGGCAAATGTGTGATAGGTACAACGATCGATTATTTTCGAGCGGCCTAAATTAAGCCTCATGAGTCTAAGTTTGTATTTCTCCGTTTCAATTTGTTTTTTTTAGTTATTTAAAAGAGGATTTTTTTTTTCCTTTTTAACAATCTTTTAATTTCAATTTTGACATATTTAAAACTACAAAATTAAAGGACATTTCTGTATATTTGAGATATCTTTAAAAAAATTTACTACAAGATTCAAAAGTATTATTTATAACTTTCTTAAATTTTGTGTCAAATCAAAACATGATAAACAAATTGAAATACAACCGTATGATGCCCAGAAATTAGTGATCAGTCAATCACTGTCTATACTTTTTTTAAAAAAAAATTATATCTACTTTTAAATTTGACACTCTACTATTGATTGAAATTCATATCACCAAAATTGAAACATGCCTAAAGAAATGCTTTCAGTAGCAAACATAATACCATTGACAAATAGGAATATCTAAGCGCTCGTTTGGTACAAAAGATAAAAGAAATAACTAATTCCGAAATTAATTCTAACATGAACTTATCTCAGGTATAGTTGGGAGATCAATTGCATTTTATATCATAGTGTAACGTGTAATATCTAATTCTTGGGTGGGTGAGAGGAGCAATACTTTAAAACAAAGGAAAATAAATAAATTTACCAAGGGTTAGCTGATTGCATTTTCCAAATTAAACTAAGGTAAAAATCCATATATATTCAATTAGTACAGAAGTTCAAGCAAAGATTTTAAAAAAAAAAAACACTACAAATTAAAATGAAGTAATAACAATTAACATCATACATTCAAATTTACCCATTAGTATTATTATTATTATTATTATTATTATTATTCTTAATAAGATTCATAAGAGAAAGTGCCATTGCAGATAATTGAAAAGTATTTTCATTTAACTTTGTTAATGGTGACACAACACCATCTTTGTCCTTAAATCCATCTTCACATGTCGTAGCGGCATCCATAACTGAACTTATTTGTATATTCGCATCATAATATTTCTTCGAATTATAACTCTTCATAGCAAGCTTGATAGATGGAATCGCGTCTGAATAAAGCTCCAAACAATCACTCAAACAACTCTTAACATAAGGATCCAATATTTTGTCCTTCAATAATATCTTAACGTGACACCTCGTGTCAGTAATATTATATCGAATTAATCTAATCGAAATCATTCCAAGGCCACGGAGAGTAGCACATTGACTCGCAGGAGCTGCTTGTAGAGATGAAGTGCAAAACTCATACTTAATATTTGGATCATCTTTTGAACATGATTTACAAGTGTTTTGGATTAAATTTTGGCCTTTTGAGCCATGGAAAAATAAGGAGAGAAATAGGGAAAGAGGAAGGAAGAGAGAGGAAAGAGGCTTCATTTTTGTTGTTGTTTGGTTATGACATGTATTTTCTTGTTAAGGGTTATATATTATAGTTTTGAAAGGGAACAAATAGAGTATATAGCAAAGTATAAGGGTGTCAAAATAGCTTATATGAAACATGACTTGTAAAGTTTGGATTAGGTTACTAACCCCTAAGTTTATTACCTCAACATATTTTGATTCGTCTAATTCAGACTTCAGTTTAAGTTTGGGCTAAATATGTAGTCTAAATTAATCTATGAAAAACTTCGTCAAAATATATGTAAGAAAAAAATGTTACTTAATAAAAAGTTAGACAAGTTGATCTATGACTTATTGTTTATCCTATTTGAGTACTCAACTCATCTCAGCTCAAGTAACGTTTGAATAAATTAATGATTCTAATACAAAGTTTTTTATTCTGTTTATAGAGTAATGGAGAAGGGTGTGATTTATTTATGGAATGGAATAACCGGCTCATCATGATTTTGTTCTTAATTCACGTTTAATTTTATGACTTAGTCATAAGATATTGTGCTATAAATTTGTTGCAATCTTGAGCTGTTGAGAAGTCATTTTCTCTGGATTAATACTGTCCTATTTTCTTCTTAGAAACTCTTAATAAAGCCCAAAACTTATTTTATTTGTCACATTCTTTTCATTACTATAAGTCTATAACTTTAATGGAAATGTTAATTCCATACGTCAGTAGTATATACTGGTTTAATATTAGCCAAAAAAAAAAGATTACTAGTAACTTAGCTTTGTGGTCATTGGTCGAAAGATGGTCCTCTGGAATTGAGACGTAATCTCTGCACTTTATTTTTATATGTTATTTTCATTCGATATCACCAGATCACTTAGATCAACGAGTGAATGGTTCTTTCACTTGTACTTAAAGGCACTTGAAGAATTTCTTTTCATTTTTTTTTTTAACTTTGTTAGTAAAATGTTGATTAATTTTGAATCAAATAAAGATGGGGAATTTAAAAGTGATAACTAAATATGTAACATTAAGAAAATTCTTGTATGAAAAGAGACTTTTTATCATTTAATTAGATGGTGGAAATATACTTGTGATATATGTGTGCTTGCCTTGAAACCAACACATGGGCGAATCCAGAGACTAGAAAATTGAGGGAAGGTTATCGAAGAATTCAATATTTATTATATTAAATTTTTTATTAAATATATAAGAAATACGTTGAAAATTTAGTAACAAAACAATCAATTCATACATCATACAATAGTGAAATATTTGTTTAAACTTAATTGACCTTTTAAATGAGAATTCAATTCTCCATATATAGACACATAGTTAAAAAACTAATAATAATCTTCTTTAATAAATTTAGAATTATTGGAAACTCATAAAATATTAAATTCTCGAACGTTAAGGGGTCGATTCTCTCCTAATATAATATTATATTGTAACCTTAACTTGAATATAATTTGCATTTAGAAAAAGTTTGTTGAGAAACAAGCTCTATATAAGCAAATTGTCAAGAATATATGGTCTCTTTGTTAGGATAAACTACTACACATCGTCAAGACTTGCTAGTTGCATTGAAATTCTGTGCCCTATACATTTGAAGTTGTCACCTTATTATCTCAATTCAATCAATATATCATCACTTTGAAACTTTAGTATAGGGGTGATGGGATGGGGGCTACCAGGGTAGGGTGATCAAAGATGAAACGTTGGAGGGTTGAGAAGTGACAGTCAATGTAGAATGCGTGATTTTCATACTTTTACTGAGTTTTACATAAGAAAGTGATTGTCCTTATTTTTAAGGAACTTGTTTTCCTAGAGAGCATATATTTCAATTTTCTTGTTATCAAACATATAAATAAGTCAAATTATTCTTATAAACTATTTTGATCAATTTATAAACTTAGCCAAACATTCCCTAAAATTTTCTATACCATTTATTAGAAAAAATGTAAAAGTAAATGGCCAATCCTATCTAGGTTAAAAAGGATCTAATTCCTAATCACATCCACACACATATAGGACATATCTTTACTTTTTCAAAAGCCTCTTCTTTTTGAATCATACATGTGCTTTTAATTGAGTATTGTATTCTATCATGATTTAAGGAATCAATGAGTAATTTTTCTCCATCTTATGATTAATTTATATGTTTAGTGTGTATATAGTCTTAGTTCTCGAAAGTAGAAATATTATTTTCGATAGATTCTAGGTTCGAGTAATTTATTTATTAATAATAATTAAGATACATTTTATTTGAATATGCAGAAGTGAATCATAGAAACCTTTCATAAACATTATTGGAAATGATGAACTTATCCCGGAAAAAAGTTACTTGGAATTGTTTATTAACTTCCTAGTTGGGTTGAAAATTCTATTCAACAAGTTATACTCAAAAGTAACTTTATTTCACATTTAGAATTGTCTAGAATTTAATTAATAATTATGTATACATCCTAAATTGATGAACAAATTAGGGCCCCTAATTTTTTCAATTGCTTATACGCATCATATATCTACATGTCAAGTTTGGTACCTAATTAAGATGCACTTTTGCTAAGGAAACATTTCATTTTCACACATGAAATTCAAGCACATGTCACTAATGGTTACCTTTAATTTAATTCCAACCACAGAAAAAATATATATATTTAAGAGAGATGAATTCAAACATTAACCATTGTAAGTCAAGACAAATGATATTTATTGTTGCTTTAAGCATAATGTATACGTCCACTTGCCTAAGTTTAACTAGTGTTACAACTTACAAAGCAAATCAAGGATTGCCGGAGAAATCCTCAATTTCTTATAGGCGAAATTATCCAATAGACCCTCGTATTTGTACGCGTTTGTATTATGGATCCTTCTATTTAACTCGTTATTAATTGAACCCTTATACTCAATCCAAATAAGATTTTTAAACTCCTCTTATCATGTGTGTTGTTCACTCTCCCTTAAATTGATGTCATGTCAAATCCATATCACCTATATCAATGACATGTCATAATTATCTTTATTAACTATTTTTAAAATTTATTAACCAAAATTATTTAATAAAAAGTAAAACAATAAAATTTAAATTTATTCCTTAAAATAAAATTTTGAAACTCCTACATCTTCTCCCCCATTCCCACCTTAAAACAAACAAAATCCACTGGAAAAACTCTTGCCGGCGAGATTGCCTATACTTTTTTTCTCACCCGTCTTTCATCTCCGCCGTACAAGCCTCGCTATTTTCCTTTCCTCCTCCTTCAACCATCACAAAACTACCAACCTACGTAGTCGCCGCCGCTGCACCACCAGATCTGACCGAAATCTCTTCGGAACTAGATCCTCTAATCCTCACCTGCCTCATTCTCCCCTCCACTGAATAGCACCGTCTCTCTCACTCTACTGCGAACCAATTTTCTCCGACGAGCACCACCACCATCGACCTCTCCCTCTAGCGGTGAATCAATGGACTCAAGGAGGTTTCAATGCCAAGATCTCTTAAAGATGATGACAAGAGTATGGAAAGAAAAAAAAAGGGTCGGGCATGGAGATAGCTGCAATTGAAGGTGGAGTGGGTGATGAAGATGGAGACTTTTTAATTAATTTTTTAATTTTCGTATTATTTTATTCTTTTACTAATATTTTTAAAATTGAAATATAGTACTCACTCGCCTTAAGGAGCGTGAAGTCACACACCTTCGCCAACTCAGCCATCTTAAAGACACATAAGTGTGGTCAATGGTCAGAGGGGTTTGATAAATTGTGTTTTATTGAGTTTAAGGGTTCAGATGACACAAGGATAAGTAGAAGGGTCCATAATACAAACTGATACAAGTACAAGGGTCCACCATACCATTTCGCCTTTCTTATATTTCTCATATTGTATTTGGTATTTCTATGGAAGGCCGATTAAATTTGAAATCACACATTGCATACCAAATATTAGGGACAAGGCTCCTAACATGTTTTTCTTCATTCTTAGGGACTTGAAGCCTTGAAAGTGAAACTTTTGATCAAAGATAAATAAATCTCAATCATCTTAGCACAGTTTATGTTGATGCTCATGTTATGATCGAAAATAATTATGTGTCATGCGGAAGCTAACAAAGCAAATCTAAAAAAAGTCATGAGTAATAAGACAAACGAGAAATATATCAAAAGACACAAAAATTTAACGTGGTTCGATCAACCGACCTACATCCACAAAGGAGATGAACAATCCATTATATAAATATTAGAGTACAAATTATAGAGAGAAAGAACCTCACCCAATTTAATCGGAATACAGAGAGGTTCACACAAGTGATAACTTGTGTCCAACAAATTCCCCCCTAATAAAAATCGCAAAGCCCCTAGAATTACATTGTGAATGCTACTAAGTTAGAAGGAATGAATCTCTGTTTATAGAGTCCTCAACCTTTTCCCACAAAAAAAGGACTAGCCAAATATGAAGACTTTATGTTTTTCTTTTAAGAAAAGAAAAACTATTTATGATAAGAAACTCAGAGCAAATACCCAATAACTCGATCAACACTTATTATTATACTTGAGATTAACCTTTTTAAAAAGTGAAAATTTCATAAATAGTAAAGACATTAAACTTAATAAGCCTCCTTAGCTACAGTTTACTTAATTATTCTTCATCGCTATAATTTCGTTGCTACAAATATTTTTATTTGTATAATTTACTTGCCACTATCAAGGGGCGTTGTTCATGAGGCAAAGATTATACTGTATGGATATACCATTTTTACAAAAAATTAGGCCTTTTCATTAATCAAGAGTTAGGCCCTGTGATAACACTTTTTATGTCCTAGCTAGCTATAGCCTATAGCTATACTTTTAAAATGTGACCATTATTATCTTATGATGCAACTCGAATTTTGTTAAGATCTTGCACGTGAGGTTAATTTAAGAAGTTTGTAGACTTTTTGTTAAATCGTTACTTAGAAGAGTTGAAGCCCAAAAATGTGTTAAACTGAATAAGTACAAGGCTCCAATTAAAAGATTACTTGGAGAAAGGAGAAAAGAGGCTATGTATGCAAAATGATTATTTCTAAAATACAAGTTTTTTTTTTTCTTATCTAAAAAGACTCTTATTTCATTGAGTGTATTTTGTAACAATTAGCTTAAGCTATAAATAGTGGAGAATAGATCCTTTTGACTTGGATCATGTTAGATGATATGAATATTCACTTGAGTAGTTACCACTTGAATGAGTTAAAGCTTAAAGACCTAAGGTCGTTATTGCTAGGTGTTATTTGATAGATTGTTTTGTAAGAAGAAAACATTTATCATGAGGGTTTATTTTACAATATATATATAGTATTTATTTTGGTTCAATTAATTGAAAGAATTTAGTTTTTTGAAATTATTAGTGTTAATTAATTATTTTACTTTGTCTTGCTTTTTATCCTTTATCTGAATTTTTATTTTAATTTTAATCAATAACTGATCCAGAAGGACTCGTGAACACTCCTAACCTTATCGTTCTTACTAGTACCTTCTTACTATACATGACATACTTTACATAATAGCCAAACTTTTGTCAGTTCTATCATCTATGGCCACACTTTTAAAATGTGGCAATTTTGTCTAGCTTATAAAAGCATATCTTTTTACCTTACGTGAGCCACAATTTTGTGGTTAAAAACTGTGTATCATGTGATACATAATTTTTGGGGGAAATGTATAAAAGCCCCTTGAACTACAACCAAATTTTTAGTAACACACTTGATGACTCGTATAAATTTGTGTTTTGAATGTTAGGGTAAATTTGAAAAATGAAAAAGATTTCACCGGAAGAATATTTTAGTTATCCAAAGGTTTTCGATGAGTTTTTCATTGATTAAGATTAGATAGTTCAACAATTAATCAAAAATCAATTGACGTTTACTTAGATCACAAAAAATTGGTCACTTCCTCTCCGCTGCAATTGATTAATAATAATTGAAAAAGGGACTTCATAGTTCATATAAAGATATATAAACTAACAAATCTTTATAAATACTCCAAACAAATTTGAAGATGGGGTGTAACTTTTAGAGCCAAAAAATTTGGATGATGCGGCCATTTAAATAAACAAGAGTTGCTCAGATGGTAAGCACTCCGATAAAGAGAAAGTGAAAAAAAGTTTTTTATTTTTAGTGATAAGAAATAAAAAAGAAAATAATACTTACTCACTCAATAAAATGCTTACAAACATAAAGCATGTTATTGAAAATCCATTTATATATTTCAATTATTTTTTTTCAAATATATATTAAGTTAAGTATTAAGATGTCCGATGTCCCCTAGTTTTAGGGTAAGCTCTATGGGTGTGTAACCTCATATCAATATAGAATGCTTTTAAAATTATAAATATTATTATATCACATATAATATTGAGGTGTAATAGCGATATGAGGTGCAATTTTAAATTTTGAATGTTTTTGCTTTCGTAAATAAAATATTTATAAATTAAAAATTAAAATCAAATAAAATATTATCAATATTTAAAAATATAAAATTAATTATTTAATTTCATTTTTAAAGTAAAATCCATAAACAGCTAAACCCCAAAATTCAAAACCCCTCCCTTTACAAAACAGAGTCACAGTCACAGATAAGGAAGGTATCCACATTTTCCCTTCCCTTCCCTTCACACTCTCCAACTTCGTTTTCTCCGGCCGGCCGGCGGGAGAGAAAAATGGTGAACATGAGGACGGCGATGGATGCAGCATTCTGGGACCTCAATATTTGTACACCGAGAGCCCTAGACGGGACGGCTAGGTCCATTCCAGGGGAGCCCATACCACTTGATAGAAGCACAGCCAGTAAAGCTCTCAGAATCCAACAACTTTCTCTTCTCGGAAATGGATTTCCTCTCGGAATCATTCCCTCTTATTCTCCAACTTCCCGGAAGGAATTGGGCTCTTTTGCTCTTCAGTCACTTTTGTTTAAAGCTGCTACTTCTAACTGGTAACTTACTACTCCAATTTTAACACATTTTCATATATAGAGAGTTTTCCTATACCAATAGACTGCCATCATATTGTTTTCATTGTGCAATTGGAATCCTTTTTGCTTATTAACGTTTTCGGCAATGTTAAATCTGGTGTAGGGATAAATGTGATATTTAGAAAACCTCTAATTGCAGAGACAAATTATTTTGATCTTGGAATGATATGAACGTGAATTGAGCTTGTTGATTGCTATGTTGTTCATCTACCGAGGACCTGTGAGGGAATTGTGAGTTTTTTGGTATCCCTGCTTTTTAAGGAAAAAAGTGTTTTATAATGACAACATACCTAACGTAATCCCTTAGTTGGGGTCTGAGGTTGGTAGAGCGTACATAGACCTATCTCTTACTTTGTGGGCTCAAGAAGAACATTTTATAGTGACATAGCAGGATGTAAAATATTCTTATCAAAAGTAAAAAAAATAAAAAGCTAAGAATATATGGATAAGATTACTTTTGTTTTCCAAATTACTCTGAAGATAGGAAAATAATGTGTTCTCTTTCTAATAGCATAATATTGGTTCTTGACCTTACTGGTAAAGTGACAACACGTCGAAATGCAAATTGTCCAGTGTATTATCTAACTTAACTTGGTAAGGTGACCTTGTACTATATTGGAGATTCTAATCTCTATATCCTCTATTTCTTTGTTGAAGTCTATAACTAAAATATACATCACTTGTCATTTTTTCTTCAGTCTAGAAGTAGCACATGAAAAGCTTATAAGAGTGTCCTATATATATTAGTTATTGATTGGTACACTATAATTATAAATCACCCTACAATGTCTCAAGATGTTGTAGTGAATATCAATTAGATTCAAAATGTTGTCTACAATAACTGTGAATTATTCAGGTTATAATGTGTAAAAGATCATGTTTACTTCTATAAATGTTTCATGTGTAAGTAAAAGTTGAATCGAACATGCACAAAATAGTTGTTGACTGCTATTAGTGTAGGTGGCAAAACATTGCTGATCTTGAACTTGAACTACTCAAACTTTTGTATAGTATAATTTTGCAACTGCACATATTTCTTCAGGAACACCAAACTGTCTAAAATACTAAACAAAATTATATTGACTGAAAAAAGTACCCATGTTGTTTAAAAATACACAAAGTTCTTATGTCTTTCTTTTGATTGGTCACAAAGTTCATATACTTGAACTGGTTGACTTTTTATCAAAAGACTTTGGGTGGAAAAATGAATGCATACTGCAATGTGCTAGACGTGGGGGAGACAAAAGACTTTATTTCTGAAGTAGAAAGGTTTTCAGCTTATTTTCAAACCAAGTAAGATGATGTGCACATTTTGGAAACAGCAGAGAAATAATATGCTTTTTGCCAAAGTTCTTTATCCATCAGATGCTTTGCTTCAAACCTTTCATGCTTTTGACTATGTTCAGAATATATTGTTATGATCTTCATTTCTTTTATAGCTGAAAGCTGATTGCTTACATGTGCTTGGATAACCATACTGGTCAAAGAGCCATTAATGACTATTTTGCTCATTCTCCAACCTGCTCTACCCAATTTGTTGCCTTCTCCCTTTATATTTCAAATTGGTGTTGATACTCCCAGAAGCCCCCTATTTATATACAAGATAGATGAATTATTTGTTTATGAATTCATCTTCATAGGTGGCTTGGATTCACAGGTCAGTTTCGACCAAAGAAACTGGTATCTGACATCAAAGCTGAGTTGTCCAGTGTGGATGAATGGGAGCTGCCGATACTAAAAGACATTGGCAAGCATTTCTTGGAGAAGTCACTTTATGCCTTTGGTGTGTGCTCACAGCTATCTCTGACACCCTCTTCTTCTCTGTTATTGAGCACGGAAAAGCATGGCGAGAAGAAAGGACGCCGCTTGAGGGCCATGCTTTTTCATAAGGCAAGGATCTGAAGTCCTTTAACAGTTGGTGCACTGCTATTGGAATGTTATATTTGTTTCTTTAGATGCTTTATTTATTATCTTTCATTTTCTCCAAGTTAATTAGCTTTTTGGTGCTATCTTCACTTTGATTAGGAGTAGTCTTATATATTCTTAGTAGGATAGTAATAATAGGCTTAAGATTGTAGTATATGTTTAAGGTGTTCAAATTTTCCAGAGAAGATTTAAAGAAATTTAACCTTTATTTTCTCATATTACTATTGATGCACCATATGGCAAGATGTGCTTTAATTTTAAAGATGCATTTTGCTCATTAAACGTGCTTCTACTACTAAAGTTGGGATGGCGGTGCTGCATCCACCGTCTTCATCCTATTAACTCATAATTTCATAATACCACACTTCAAAATCTTATTGTGATGTGTGTAATATCTTAGGATACAAATTGCCAAAGTTTTAAAATCATGCCATTTGCCAAATATTCAGTTTTTTGGGCAAGCTTGATGGATTTTCAGTGTAGAAATTATATTTGATGCTTTTAGATTTCGTAAATGATGCAGACTGATTCTGGCTTGCCTATTTTGGTCTTTTTATTTGAACCTTTAAGCCTGTTTGCGGATCCAGAGTAGGTATATAATATATGTTGGGTGTCTATTTTTTTGATACAGTTTTTCTGTTTTCTTCCTTAGATTTGTGCCCCTTTAGGACATGCATTATCGTCTCTTTGCACTCTTAGGCTGTCACATTCTTCGAGTTTTGGACCTAGAAGGCTACTTTACTTCTTATTTACTTTGATGGTGCATTTTTTTTTTTTTTTTATGACAAAGGTGCATATTTTTTTTTTGAGAAAAGTAACCGTTAGTCTATATATCCACAGGTATACTTTGGTGGTGCATTTCACCAAATAACAAACATGGTTTTTCCTTGTATAACTAACCTAAAGGATATTTTGCTTAGTCATCTCACTTTTGTTTAAATGAAATTTTGGAGTCTGTTGCCACTTTGTTGATATTGGAATACTTCAGTAGAGAAATAAATCTGAAATTGCTTCAGCTGGAGGACGATAAGATGACTCAACTCTAAACCACTCTCATAAAGCTAGATGTTTACTTATGCTGTTTAGTTGGGTTATAATTTAACCCCTGTATTTAGCACTGAGCAATTTCTTGACTTTGTTAGCTCTCTAGACTATGAAGCTAACACCTTTTGCTTATGCTCTCTGTGAGCCCTTTTGCTTATTCAGTAATTCTGCATATGCTTGCTACTTATTTAATGAAATACCTTACTTCATCAAAAAAACAAACAAAAAAAGGTCCCCGTTTTATTTCTCCTAGCTCACTTTGGAAAAGATGAAGAATGTTGCTTAGTAAATTTTGGGGATTCCTGACTTATTAAAGAAATTTAATACGGGACAGTATAACATACATGTAAACATGCATGCATTTGTCATAGCGTGCTCCTATGTGGTTTAAACTATGTTCCCAGCTTATGAGCATTTACCATTGTGATGTTTGATTCACTATTCTTCTAAATTCATTGCAGCTTCCTGAGCATGACGTTACTTTGGAAGCAGCATGGCCTGAGCTATTCTTAGACCATAAAGGTAGATATTGGGAGGTCCCAGAGTCAGTATCGTTGGACTGTTCATCGCTGGTTTCCGAGGATGGATTGCGATACCGTTTTGGTTTACATAAGAATGGTGGCCATCCTCGGGCTGTTGATAACATTACTGATGAGCCACCACTCAGTCTGATGCAAGGAATATGTGGAAAAGCAGCCATTTCTTATGAGAAGAGCAAAGATTTCTGGAGAATCAAGGAAAAAAAAGAGGACATCATTATTGAAACAGATAAGGGACGGATTTATCGCCCTTCTTATGATATTCTTCTTAGAGAGCCTCATGCAGCAGTATCTGGAATTATTGGTAACTTCACTGGCTTACAGAAAATTATAGTGTACTTGAATGAATATAACTTGGTAGCTTCCAGATTCTTTTATGACATGGTTTGCTAAACTACACCAATCTTGTATGAATACAGGATCTGGATCTTAACTTCTAACTGAATGTGAATCATCAGAATCAATTCTACAGCACTAAGATAAATACCTAGTTTATTCATAAATATAAACTGTTTGAGCTTATTCTTTCCTCAACATGAACTTTGTTGTGGTGCTTCTGCTAGAATCTTGGGATTTCAATTATTTATGTGGAGGTATTTTGTAATCAATGTGGAACACTTTAAGATAATTGTTACACACCCTTCAAAAGTATTATTTTCTTTACTTCAATAAATTTAAATGACTTAATGGGTATGGTTAATTCTTCAGCATGTTCCTGGAATATTGAAGAAGCGAACAGTATTTTCCATTAAAAGCTGACCAACTTTATAATCTTTGGGGAACTGAACTCGTTGGAGTTTCATAGCACGATTGGTTCTTATGAAATTGGCGGTGTGACAATTTCATGCATATATGATGCTATCCAATGGTGCTACCCCAAAGTCGCAGCACTCACAAAGTAGCTTTACTTGCCTATTTCCTTGTATTGGTTCTTATGGAATTGGTGGTGTGACAATTTTATGCATATATGATGCTACGTTAAAGTCGCAGCACTCACAAAGTAGCTTTACTTGCCTATTCTCTTGTCTAATCATGTACCTCAACTTGTTGATTAGGGGGAACTCTTGAGGCATGGCTCAACAATGGTAGCAGCAGTTCCTCTGCTTCGAGGCATAGAAGTCCCTTTGGTGTTGATCTATTTGGTTCACTTTGCTATACTTTTCAACATGGTAAATTCAGAGAGTCCTTTGGAGACCTCACAAGGGTAGATGCTCGTCTAGATGTCTCATCTGCTTTAGCGTTAGCCAAACAGGTTTCAAAAGTCTTCAGAAAAGCATCATCTAATAATGCAAGAGACGTGCTCTCTTCACCCAGACTCGAATTGATACTTCAGCAGCAGGTAACTTCCAAATATTTCTTCTCACATTGTCTACAGAGGTCACTTGAATGCATCAGCATTGTTATTAAATATCGGTTAAGCTCCTTAGTTTCCGTAACGAGTAGATACATTTTGGGGAAAAACAAGTGGGACTCAGGGTTTGTTTGGTAAATTTTTTCATGTTTGGTTGGTCCGAGATGTTTTGAAAAACATTTCTCTAAGAAAACAAGCTCCTTAAAACTCAGGAAATGACTTCTCTAGAGAAACAACGATATACCCAGGGTAATGCTACAGGTGGGATCTGAGAAGGATAGAGTGTACATAGACCTTACCCCTACCTCTTGGAGGCAGAAAGGCTGTTTCCGAAATGACTTCTCTAGTGCGAGTAGAAAAACAAGTTCTGTTAGTGACATTCCAAACTCATCGTACCCCTCCTTTCCTAGCCCTCACACCTGGACTACCCCTTTCCACCCACCTCGCCCCATGGTGTTTTGCTAGATTACATAAAAATGTTCTTAGAAACATCTTTACCAAGAACAGGAAACAAGTTATTTTCCAAGAAAACATTATCCTTCATACCAATCACACCTTGATATTGTACTAACTAGATCTGTTTCATAGGGAACTTAAATCAGTGCTGTCCACCCACTGACCCACTACTTCTTATGGTACTTTATGACTTACAAACTCAACACTAAGCTGAATCCTTCTCCAATGCTAACTTTGAATGGCAAAACTTTTGTTCCCCCTTTTTATTTTTGGGTAATCATGTTTTTGACAATGATTTTTAAATTTTTGTTTGTCCTTCAAATGCAGGTTGCTGGGCCAATTGTGTTCAGAGTAGATTCAAAGTTTTCGCTGAATTCACCAGCTGGCGTTCAGTTGGAGGATTTTGTATGCAGTTTAAATTACTCTTTAAAGCTTCTACAGTCTGGGAAAGTGGTAGCATGGTATTCTCCCAAAAGGAAAGAGGGAATGATTGAGTTACGCCTATTTGAGTTTTAGAATTGTTTATTTTTATATTGAATGCTTTGTAGTTAGTGTTCTTCTAAACATTATTTCTTGGCAAATGACCCTTGCATCTGATTCACAGGCAATTTTGTTCTTTCTGTAATACTATTCTCCTCACTTTTTAATTTCTCAATATGTTAGAATTCCCTTTCTATAGAGGACCAGAAGATACTGAGCGATAATACCAGTTTGGCGTTATTAGAGATGTTTCGAAAATCAAATGTTCCTATTTGTCAATGGTATTACACTACTTGAAAGCATTCGAGATTCTTTTAGGGCCTGTTTGGAAAAACACCCTGCTAATTGGATTTGGTGTAATTACACTGTCTTGTCATGTTTGGAAGGACAGGTAATTACTTGGTCATCTGGTAATTGGTGTAATTGGCAGGGAGTTATTACACTCTACAATTCACAGGTAGAGGCTGTGAATTGCTGGTAATTACATGGTGTAATTACCACCTGATTACTTTTTAATTTCTTTTTTTTTTATTTCTATTTTTATTTTTTTGTTTTAATTTTTTTTACTTCTATTATTTTAAGTTCTTTTTTTATTTTTATTATTCTAAAAATTTGTAAAAGTTTATTTTTTATTTTATGTTATTATATTTCATTTTCTTCTTGTTCTCAACCTTACTTTACGTGATTCTATGTAATTTTCTCGTATTATCTATTTCTTTATGCCATGTTTATTTTCTCATTAGCATAATTTTATTAGTATTCTAATTTTTAAATTAAAATAGAGTTTATTGTTAAGTAAGGTTATAGACTTACGTTTTCTTTATGATGAAGAAATAAAAATAAATCATATTTATTGCTATGTTGAAATTTGTTATAAGAGTATTATGTTAAATTTTTTGTTTTGAATTTATTACTTATGTTATATTTTCATTTGTTTTAGTAAATATTACATTGCACGTCATTTTTTAATTAGACTTGATAGATTATATTTTTGTCAAACATTTAATAATTTATGATATTTTATTTATATATTACTATTTTTTTTATCAAACATGCATTTCACAATGTTCATAGAAACTTCATACTTTTAGTTGTTACGATCAATTCAATTGAAATATATTAATTTGAAAAAATATAAATCAATTATTTTTTCATAATATTAGTTACAGTAAATACGTTTATTAATTAATATATTTTCAAAAAAGAATATATATCTTAAATATTTAATTTAATGTCATTTACAAAATTTCATATTTGTCTAGTATAAATTTTAAATGATTAATTTTTATTTTTAAAATTTATTATAATTTTATGATTGCAATTGCGCATCCAAACAGAACATGTGTAATTACACTGTGACATCCAAAGAGGACATGTGTAATGTGGCAACCAAACAGGTCAGTGTAATTACTAAATTGTGTAATTACACCAATTTCAATTACCTGGTGGCTTTCCAAACAAAAGTAAATTGGCGTACCCTTCCCCCTCCCCATGACTTGTGATGGTTTATGTCGTCAAATATAGAGATTTACTCGTTGTCCTTTTTCTTTCTTCTATCGACCATTGACATTGATTGACCCAAGCTAAATTAATTTTTTAAGATTCTAATCATGGACCAAGGTTGAAGAGGACAGAGAATCAGTCTTCTCATCCTCCTTGAGTGTCTCAATTAACCGCTATGTTTAGATGAATATGCAGGAAGGAATGGTAAAGTTAACAGGCATACATACAACAAAGTACTTTTGGGGTTCCTGAGAAATTATATGCAGCAAACATCAGATAAAGACAAAAAAAAAACTCAATCTCAATACTTTTGCCCATAAATCATCAGAAACAAAATCCACTAAACATATCTCAACATTTTTGTGTTACAAAAGATATGAGGTTTTACAACACATCCCGCAGTCTCAATGTCACCTGACAATACTTAGTGCCCTAACATCATAAAAATTCAAATGGGCAGGGAAAACTTCACTCAACCAAAGCCAGCAACTCGCTTTCCTTGCAGAAACAATGCCTTGCATCAGTTCCCAAATCCACCTGATAGTTTGAGATGCACATAAGTTCACAAAAATCATTTAATTTGTCAACAACAGACACTAATGAAAGTAGGTACTACGCATAACTTTCAAAACGAAAGTTGACACGCATCAGATAACAACCAATACATAATACAACCTTTAGTTTAACATATTGCCCCAAATCAATGATGAGCAAACTGGATAGACAACTGCACCACAGACCAGACAAAACAAAAAACAATGCAACACCCACTTATCTTTGACACTGCAACAGCATTTCACTATTATGACTCACCCAAGCCTGCCTATCATTCAGAGTAATCAAAACATTAACATGAGTAGGTTAAATATTATTATACTATATTGAAGTGTGTTATAGAAGCTTCTTTTCATTTTTCATTGTTCCTGTTATAACTAATTAGATTCGTCATCTAGCAATGAGTGAAACACTTTTAAGGTGTTGGTAATGTTTGGCAAGATTCACATCTTTAACTAAGTTCAGTTTGCTAACTTCTAACTAATTACACACCATGCTTGAAACTGAGAGCAATTCATCGGCGTCCAGCCTTATAGAGGCCAACCACCCTATAGACTCCACGCTAACATCAACTGCTTTGACAACCAACAATTCGTCATCCTAGATGATATTTCTGAAAGCATCTCAACAGTCAACAGGAATCAGAACCAGTGATATTACCAAATCTGAACATGCCAAGCCTAGTTGATGGGGATTAAAATGATCTAAATGAATAGGACGACAGTATGCCGTATCCTATAGGATGTGATGCCCATGCTTCAACAAGTTTGTCAACGTAAATATTAGTTGAGAATTCTATATGGATTAAACTACCAAGAAGTAGGTAATAAGCAGGTTAGGCCAACAGCAGTTTTACCCATTAATAACCAAGTTAAGTGAACTATTGATCGTAGATGTTAGTCTTCTTCACTGCAACCTTTACTTTCTCTATATACGAGGAAGCTTAAATCAACATCAATTGTCACACTTGTTTTTTAGATAGGCTTCCATATTGTCCAGTAAATCACTCTTGAGTAGGCAGTAAGAGTTCCAGTTGCACTCTACTTATGTTTATCAGGTAAGATCAGTCTTGACAAGTCTCATTTTATCTAATATTCTGTGATCCCCAAAATATATTAAGACATAAACAATACTAAGGAGAATAAAATAAACCAAACAAGTCTTGATTATTTTGCAGAAACTGCTGCCTGTCAAAACTAGAAGAGGACATAAATAGCAAGTGTGATTTTATTATCAAAATAAACACTAGTTCATCAAGAAGAGAATTTGGATCATCTTGGAATGACCAAAAGATGATTATGTATCAGATGGTACTTAGGCATGTCAATAGACACAATTATAGATCAGCTTACAACTAAAGCGCATACCTCATAAGCATTGATGTCAGAGAAAAGAACCTGCAAAAGAACCACATCATTCAGAAGAAGAAAGTACACAAAGGATCAGTAAGACAAGCCATCAACCCCTCCCCACCAAGGGATGGGAGGCAGGAAGCAGGGATTAGAAGTAGACGTACAAAAACCCTACGATTTTACGATTCATTCCAAAGAAACTAGTACCAGGAGCATACAGATAAAATTAAAATTAAAAGCTTACTCTTTGATAGACATTCATAAAATCAAAAATTTCAATAGGCTTACCTTCTTCCCCGTCTCTACTTGAGCAACGTCCGAACCAACAGAAAGAACCTAAAATTAACAAAATTAGTCTCAGTCAGTCATCAAAACGATATATAATATAATACCATCATAAGCATCTTCAATCTGTCCAAATGACTAAACAATATGCATATCAGTTAAAACTTACTTCTCCCATAAGATAGCGCTCAAACTTCACTGCCGATTTTGGAAGCAATACTCCACCAGCAGATTTCTGCACACGAACTCTTTCTTTAAGTGAATATTACAGGAATGTATCCATATTGCTGTGTATCTGGCCAGTCTTATATAACAAGAAGCAAAATCAAAATTATCCTATGCTAATGCACATATGTGCCCATAATTGTTGTAGGTCGAATAATTTGTATCAATGGGAATGTCCATCATACAGACTTCTTTACTACAATAGCAAGAATGAGTTATTTCTTCACAGCTATGGAACCAAGTATATAAGATTTCCAGGAACATTACAAACAAGAAACAATCATTAAGGGGAATAGGAGGTGGGGAGGACAAACAAAAAAATGCTCATTGGACTCTAATGGAGAAAATAAATACTAGTACGTTGTACTAAACCTAAAAGTAGAACAAATGAATTGTGCCTGAAAATGTAGAGAAAGCTTCATTTTGAAAAAAGATTGTAAAAGATTGAATTACTCATTCTTCCTGAGACCATTGCAAGATGAATCGATATATACATATAACATACTGTACTAGCATGTTTTTCTTTTTCTATCACAACTGAAGCATCACATGTACGTACATCCACACAATAAACTAGTTTAAATTCTCTCAAAGACAACCTATCGCTAACGAACAGTACAAATCCTTAGAACCAGACATAAATATTTCCAGGAAGACTCAAGGAGAACAAAAGGACAAGCTTTTCAGATAATACCTATTGCAAAACAGTCAAGGCCCTTTTGAGCATCTACAGAAATTCGAGTTACATAGTCATATCTAGTTGTGAAAACTGTGGTGCTCAAATCACTGGTTTCAATAGAACTAACTTGATAGTGCATAATCATTTAGTACATGGGATAAGGATAAAAATCCCGAGTTAAAATTTGGGATTAATTAAATCCCATGTTAGGGATATAACAATCCTGTAGGATATCCTTGCTTATCTCATCTCGAATACCAAACAAAATTCACAAGTCCATTTTGCACAACACATACAAAGTACAGTTCAATTAGGTAAATTGGAAAAAAAGAGAAACCAATAAGAGACATGTGTGAAAGTACCTCAGGCAACTCCTCTAACCGAATCAAAACTCTATCAGCTTGCGGCACAACCTATATTCATCACAAAACAAAATCAATATCCATTCTTCATATTCCTTCTTGAAATAACAATTTAGGTAATTCACTTTTGACTTAAAATAAGCATAAAGGTGTCACCTTTGTGGGTTCCCATTTCTTGGAAATGGCATTAATTCTCAAAGAATTTCTTTTCAGACCTGTCCAAAACCCAAAAGGGTAAAAGTAAATAACAAGAAAACATAAAATATCATGAAGAAGGAGATGGGGTTGTGAGATATGTACCAATGGGTTTTTGAGGAGAGAAAGAAGGAAGATTTGTGGAGTGAGAAGTGAAGGGTTTAGCCAATGTAAGGAAGGTAGACGCCATGGATAAGGAGAGAGGAGCAGCAGAGAATAGTGTGTGTAGGTGTTTGGTGACACAGTCCAAAAAGGGCAAATAAAAGGGTGGGGGAAGGGTACAATTGTAAATACATATACAAAAGATTATTGTTTCTTCTAGATAGTTCCATACTTGCACAAAATTTGGAGTAGTGAAAGGGTAGCATTGAGAATTATTTTCGTGTAATTTATAAATTACATATTTGAATTGCGGAAATGAAGTGCAAGTGAATTATTTGTATCACATCTTCTCCAAACCCTATTACTCCTAATAAATAATATTTTGCACACCTACCTTTTTACTCCTTACTCGAGTGTTTGTATCTCATGTTTTCAACATTACTAAAGGTTTATTTTTTTAAAATGGTAATATTGATATTCATAGACTTTAAACAGCATAAAGGTAGTGTTATGAATTGATATTCTATCTTCTTCCTCCTCCTTAGTTGAAGTGTATTAGTAGTAGTATTTTTTCAANAAAAATAATGAAGAAAAAAACACAAAATTAGAATTTAATGTTAAAAACTTTTAGTGACGATTTTCTGGGCTTTTGAGGCGACTGTTGTTGCCGCTAAAGGTCTAGTTCTTTTGGAGTGTTAACTCTTGAGGGTATTTGTGGTCTCTTAGGATAACAGCAGGGGCATTTTTTATCCCAAAATGTAACGAAGGATATAAATGGTCTATTTCATATAGTTCGGGGGCAATTTTGACCCTTTTCCGATTTATAAATTACATATTTGAATTGTGGAAATGAAGTGCAAGTGAATTATTTGTATCACATCTTCTCCAAACCCTATTACTCCTAATAAATAATATTTTGCACACCTACCTTTTTACTCCTTACTCGAGTGTTTGTATCTCATATTTTCAACATTACTAAAGGTTTATTTTTTAAAATGGTAATATTGATACTCATAGACTTTAAACAGCATAAAGGTACTGTTATGAATTGATACTCTATCTTCTTCCTCCTCCTTAGTTGAAGTGTATTAGTAGTAGTATTTTTTCAAATCTATAACAATTGGTGTAATGCTTAATTTGAAGAAATGAGTTTTGAATTGTGAATATAAAAATTTAATTTAAAACTAAATAAGTATTGGCAAAAAACTTGAAAAAAAAATTAGAAATGACATCATTACAAATTTGAAGAAACACCTGAAAATTTATCTATACATATTTGAATTTTTGTCTTGACAACTAAAAATTTTAATGAGATTGTTGAATTTTTCTTTGATAAGCCAAGCTTTGTCAAATTGTAGATACAAATTTTTGCAACGTCACTCTCATATATCTAAAGTTATTTTTGAAGTGGTTAAACTTGCAAAAATTAATCAACCTCTAATATAATTTATAATTGGGGATGCCACATTCGATTGAACATACACTTGCATTAGGCTTTTTTCTCTCAACTCAACTCATAATTACTCTAGACTTCTCTCTCCCCCTCAAATTAACTTATCAAGCCACTAACATTGCTTGTTGAGCTTAATTTATTTTCATTTACATCTGTTTCACTATAGTAAATTACATTAAAAATTAACTTACTAGAATAATAAGGTGTCTATTAACTAATTTGTAATGCACCATGTTAGTCATCAGTATTAACAAACATTCTTATGGATGGAGTGGTGGGTGGGGACAATGAATTTTCTCATACTTTTGCTGTAATACAGAAATCAAACAACGGCTACTTGGGACCACCACTGTCTTCCTTTCTCCTTAATCTCTGCAACAAACTCAATCATTTATACACTTTCTTGCTAATCATCCTTTTTTTATGTTTTCCACCAAGAATGAACCCTTTTTTCACTCTCCATACTACACTAACCCTGTCTACATTGTAATAGGCTGACACCCATCTCAGAAAGTTTCCTCCTTTTTCCTTTTTATCCCCATTTTTCTCAAGCTCACTTTTTTGGGTTGTTATGATGGTGAAGAAGCTTTGCTGCTTTCAGTATTTTGCTCTTTGGAGTCTCCTCCTGGCTGTTCTTGTTTCCTCCAAGCACCATGGTAAACTCCCATTCCTTTTATTTTCTTGGCTATTTTTGGCATTTGGCAATTTTACTTGGAGTGTATTCTGGTTGTCTAAAAAGTTTATGCTCTAAAAAACTCATCTTTGGATGAGTTATCTTCATAGTCTAAAATGGCTAATTAGTCAGTCCTTGTGAGAACTGTTTTTTTTGTTTTTACAGTGACGGGATTTGATGAAAAATGATATATTGCTGAAAAAGGGACTATATGTTGAGGGAGGAAGGGGTGTGGGTGGCATTGCAGCTAGGCTCTAGATTCAAGGTTTTGCTTTTGTTGATTTTAGTTGATGTTTTAGCATTACTACACTAATTTCCATTTGGGTTTTGACTAGTTGATCTCAGTTAATGTTTTAGCTTTACTAGACAAATTTCCATATTTATAAAACTTGCTTTCTTGTAGTAAGAAAGGTCTTTCGTGTTGTAAGAATCCATGTCCATAGAAAGAAGATGAAGCTTAAACTAGTACTCTAGTTTCCTAGTGTTGATATAGTAATATATGAAGCCAAGTCTATATTTAGGTTTGTGGACTGGATGTAATGGATACCAATATCCACTTGTTCCCATTGAACCCATATAGATCTTAAGTTGTAACCACAGGTGGAACCAGATTCTTTAAAATTTGGGGCTGATTCAAATTGCTCATGAATTAAACATATTAAGAAGAAGAAAGTTGGAAGGATATGCTAAGTGTAATTTTCTTTAGAAAAATAAAAATTGTTAACTATGAAATTAGTAGCAAGAAGTTGCCCTTGCCCTCCCTCAGAACAGAATTGTGTCACAGTCCTGGCTTCATTTAGCACTTACTACAGTTTGCTTACTATATATGATTTTTGGATTACTTTAGTGTTCTTCAAGAAACTTTTACTTGGTAGGCACTGGCTCACTCACTCGGACAATACGGTTCTGTCCCCTTCTCCCATATGGAGTCACAGGCTGCCTGATGCTTATCGAGCTTCCTTTTTGTGAATCGACCACGTTCATTTGATTAAATCAAGGACACAATCCGTCTGGCTTTGATGCACTATGTCTTAGTTCCTTCCACAATCTTATTTATTATATTCAGCATTCTCAAGTTTTCTGACAGTGAATACCTGGCTTTAATCTTTTTTGTATGGTTTGTCTAACATACTCTGAGATCCTTAAGAACACTCGAGGAGGAATGTTGAGCAAATGAAATGGATTTGAATAATAGAGGGTCTACTTAGTTTTTTAGTACCCATGTCCTAAAAGCCACTCAATATGTCTAATTCTTTACATTGTAACTGATGAAAATGTAAGCTGGTAGAAGAGCTAGTTAGATAGATTGTTAGTCCACTCTTACATTCATGCTGGAGTCCTGAGTCCTCCATCATTTAGACGGTTCATCCTCTTCTGTCCTTTTGTTTGTCTTCCCTCAAGTTCTTAGCTGGAATTTTAAGTGATCCTAGTATTATGAAGCTGAAATACCCATTTATCTAAAAAGTGGAGAAGAAAAGAAGCTAAAGGAAGAATTTACAAGTTCAGTTTTAGACCGAGATCACTAATGCAATACCCAAGTTTACGAGTAAGGAGCCAAAATTGCAATTCCTCTAAGGAATGAACAAGATACATAAGGGCTATGAAATCGATATTTAGAGAAGTCGTATTCTAAAGGAAGAGTTGTAAAGAGGAAAATGAAGAAGAATAGACTTGGCCAGTGTCTGAAGTTTAAGCTTGGAGGGTATTGGTGGCTGTAAGAACTTATCATCTGATATTAGTTAAAAGCAAGGGCTACTACAACCACATTGCCTCTTTGGATAGATGAAGGAATACAACATGAATTTTTTTAGAAACAAATGACATAAAAAGGTTAAGTGTCAACTTGTAGATCTGACACCTCCCGATGGATCTTGAGAGCTGGGGGTGATTAATTACTATATATAGCATTGAGTGATCAGATTCTAGAAACTTAAGTTTCGGAGGAACATCTATAACCTACAGAACTAAATTATCAGGGAGTTGAGCAAATTTTTCTAGCTTAAGTATATTGTCTTCGAACTTTGAAATAGCATTGTTTTGCAATTGATGAATTTAAAGGAACAATTGAATTTAGTACCCTTTCTTTAAACCAGCACCTCATTGTTTGCTGTGCTGAGTGCTACAGGAAATTCTGCAAATGACCTTGTTGATATCATTAACAAGAACAGAACTGGTCAAAAGCTTCCTCAACTTAGCAACAGTCCTGGACTTGGGTGCATAGCCTTGCAGTATGCAGAGGAATGCATGGGGAACTGCAGTTCAAACAACAGTGTAAATTGTCACCCTTCTGAAGATGACTTCACCGAAATTTTTGCTCCAAACTGTGGCGTTGAGCTACCCACTTTTGGGACCATATCTGGTCACATTCTCGGCTGTCAACCAAAGTATGTCGAGCCATTGGAAGCCTTCTCAAATGTACTTGTTCATGACAAAAGAACTCTTTCTCTTTTGAGGAACAAAACTTATACTGAAGTTGGAGTGGGGATTATCAAAGCTCACAAGCACAAAGGACCTTACTTATGGTGCATTTTGTTTAGTAGTAGCCAGAGAAATACCACATTCGTACTTGATGATCTTGGTGAAGGGATTAAGCAGAAGAAAGGATGCTATAGTGGAACCAGCTTCCCTTGCAGCAGAGCACATAGAGACAACGGTCTTTTATCGAACAAAATTGGGATTTTGGTTCTGCTCTGTGTTATCTTCTTTCAAGAATTCCTTCTCAAACTTTTCTGATATTACTATATATCTGTACTCACCTAACATTTTGTCTCTCATTTTGCTGAATACTATACATCTAAATGTTCTGTTTATCATCAATTAGAAAAATCCTCTGGTGGGACTTGGACCTAACATCTCTTGGCCTCCATAAGAGTATACTTATGTGACCGAGAGACTTAGAGAAAATATACGATAACAACGACTATGCCTCAATCACAAGTAAGTTAAGGTTGCTATATGAATTCACATTGTCCATATCGTTTTACGTTTAAGCTATCTCAACCTCTTAAAATAAATATATATTTCTGTATGACCAAAAGTAATAACTATAGAGAAATATGGAGCCACCTGATCACAATGAAAGGAAAGATTTGGTGAAGTACACATACATAGTTGGTCTTACCAAAACCAACAAAAAAAAATCATAGGCCAGAAGGCACTCAAAGCAGAAACCATTTGGCAAATAATACATACTTTTCAGCATATTTCTTGAAAATATTTGGGGTCACTATTTTTTTTTTTCTTTTTTTCCCACCTAATATTGGTGTCACTGTGCATAGACAAGACGCAATATGTTGGATGACTATTTTACTTTAGGGAGATTAAGGTTGACTTAATCCAATACACGTACAATTTCTAGCTAATTTACCTCTACTAACCTCAAATTAACACTTGTTCTTTTAAAGAAACTTCTATAAACAATAAATTAACTAACAATATCATCATAACACCACATAGCACCCTTGGGTGCGGGCTAGCGGTTGACAAAAGCAAATTCAAAATTTGAACTTTGAGTTTCAAATTCTTGAACGTCTTTAATGTTAATAATTGACTTATGAAGTTAACATATACACAAGTTTACCCCAAAGTAACAAATCAACGCACAATATAATCATTAGTCATGACACACACAAAGAGACCAACATGAAACATTGCATGATTCTTTGCACTTGACTATGTGAATAAATCAACCGGAAAATAACTTTGATTCACCTGATCAACAGAAAGATGACATGTTTATCTTGTGTATCAACACTAAAAGGCGAGTTTTTCTTCTATTCAATCTATCTAGCCCCTAAATAAAAATTTAGAAAAGAGGGAAAAAATACCTAAAATTCAAAAGATCAGATTTTTAATTAATTATTTTTTGACAAAGAAAGAGGTTGGTGGACGAATGCTTGCTTTAGATTTGGCTGCATATTTGAGTCCTTTAATTTATCCACACATTAATTTTTATTTTGAAAGAGATTCTTTGACTGCGTGCATGACAAGTAAATATATATATTTAGTAGAATTAGTACTAAAGACAATATCGGGAAAAGTTGCTACTTTTTATTTTGTTGGATTGGATCAACTATATTTATGTTCTTTATTTCTCTAAATCATGAAACAAGTGACCTCAAAATTTACCTGAAAATAATATTCTTCTTCTACTACTACAAGTATTAATCTTTCTTAAAGCATCTTCTTGTTGCCCCCTTGCTTTATTTTTGTTTGATCAACTGTTTTTTTCTTTTGTTCCAGTCTCTTTTTGCCCTTTTTCATCACACAAGTATATGAGCTAATGTACCAACTAAAAAAGCAATATTCATGTTAGGAAATATTCCAATATGTTTTCTTGGAAACATGACTTGTCTTATTATTTTAATCGGGAGATCACGAATTCGAGTTGTGAAAATAATTTCCCGTAAAATTTTTAGAATAAGGCTGCATACAATAAACCTTGTGATCCGATCTTTTCCTAAATCCTATGCATAGTAGGAGCTTAGTATATCAGACTGCTATAATATGAATTCTATAACATTTTAATAGGATAGAAACTTCAAGCATTTACCATGAATTCTATAATATTTTAATTTTAATAAAGACGACTCACAACAACAATTAATAATAGTTATAATTATGTCTCAATTCGAAGCAAGTTGTGTTTGCTGTATGTCGAATTATCAATATTCATGTCGCTCCATTTGAGCTGTTGATTATATTATAATAACTCCACTTAATCTAAAAGTTCAATAGGAGTAACATGAGACTAGAGAAAGATTTGAGTATCAAATTTAATTTTTTATAGAATATAATTTTAGATAAAATATTTGCAAGTTTTCTTTTCTTTGGTAAAATAGTTGAAGAGAGCAATTGAGGCAAACGGCGTAGGTACAAGTATTTAAATTGTTCTCGTAATTAAGGTGAATAGTCAAAGAGGTATATATCAACCACATGGTTGTGGTGCCACCGCTGGATTGCTTCATCTTTAACTAGATGTCTCGAGTTCGAGTCTAGGGTATGAAAAAGAAAATCATGTTGGAAGCATTAACCTATAATGAACCCTACAGTATGCGATACAAATTTAGTAGAGACTAATATATAGACTACGAACATCAAACATGAGAAATTATATTACACATATGGGATGACATGAGAAATTATATTACACATATGGGATGACATAATATCTTGAAGAAGTTTGGTGGTCAATGAATTTCCTTGTATAAATATAAATAATAGGAAGAGTAAAATCTTAAGACACGTACATGTCATTACCTAGTAAGATAGGATAAAATATGTGTGCATGACAGGGCACGTCAAATAATCCTAGTTTGAAATCTTAATTAATTAATGATAAGGACTTTGGGACAAAAATAATTGATCTATAACCTAATATTGGAGAATTCACATCACATGTTTGCACAACTATTTGGTACATACATACGTTGACAAAAGAATGTCAAAACTATAAACAACTTGCTGCCGTATAAAAATAGTTTTCATACCCTTGTGCTTCTCAAGTCAAAGTCCTTCCCCCCAACTTAAACTTCGCTCTCAGTTGATCATAGATTTTAAAATTAAAATTTGTAATTAGAAAATTTGAGTTATATTTGAATATGTATTCTACTTGAAAAAAACATGAAGTTTCGGAAGTGAAAGTATCAAAAACTCAAAATCTAGTTTGAGCTGTTTTGGAAACGTAAAATATTTAAAGACTTTGATTAAACAGATAGGAGTATTTGAAAATAAATCTGCTAACTTATTTAATGTGTAATTTGATATGTTAGATCAGTTCTTGCTATTACCGTTTAAGTAATTTGATTAGACGCTAATTGAATATCATATATAGTTGAAATGAAGAAATATTATGTGGTAATGCTACTTTGTATCCACTAATTTAAATAAAATTATAGATCTTTCTCTACCCACAACTAAACGGTCAACCCCCTAAAAAATGGTTGTTACTTTAGGTAAATATGCAGAAAACGTACGCTAACAAGAGAACAATTAATTGTTTTATTTCTTTATTGCCACGTTGGGTCCTTCTTGTTAGGGGTAGGAGAAGAGGCCAGGAGGGTCTATCAAAATATTAAAGTAGAAAAATTATAGGACCAACATTTTTTTTACAGCTAAATGGGGGCCATACTCTCACCATTTATAGCCTGGGACTTGACCCCTTTTTGTCTCATACCCCCATCTATAAACACATAATAATAATCGACTCCAAGAGGATATATAATGGATTCGTCCCCCTATAGTTCGTTGACACAAGGTTAGCTTATTTGCTTGGATTTTAATTTGGTTAACTAACCACCAATTGATATCCTTACATATGAAACTTTGACCATATCTTTACTAATGATGTATTATTATTATTATTATTAAGTAAGAATTTAAAAGATCCAAATACCAATTGAACAAGTTAAGTTCCAACCAAGTTGAAATATTAATGAGAACACTAGTTTTTTTTATATGATTTCATTTAAAACCCCAACCAACTCATCGCTAGCTATTCAATCCCAATAATCACTCCAACAATAGTGCTATTTTGACTTGTGATTTTTTCAAATCCTCGTAAAGAATAGAATCATTACCATTCATGGACATGCTTTAACCTAGATTAAAAAAGAAAAATGTAAAACAAAAAAATGTAAAAAATGGGTTTCTACTATGTACACACTAATTTTTTTGGTTGCTAAAATCCACTCACAAAAATAATGGATATTGGAGTGGAAATAGCAAATCTTTGATGGTTTTTTTTTCCACCTTTTTAGTGTATATCAAGAGAGTATACTAAAAGAAAATTTTGCCCCTGTAATGCAAACGAATATACAAACTCATACCCCTGAGAGCCAGCGAAACAATTCGCTAATCTCCTCCCCAACCCGGCCAGCTTCCAAATCCTCAATGGGAACGACGGTGTCGCTCCGCCGGCTACTTCCGTTGAAAAACCTTCCGGAGCTCCGAAATGACACTGAGCGAGATGAGAGAGAAAGTGAAGCGATTCTATCAACATAGTCCCTAAGCCAACTCCGTCCACCACCGGAAACATCCGAAGCTATGCTTTCTCCAGGAGGCGCCGGTATCGGTACTCCGATCGATTCCTTGTCAGTGCATTCAGAAGCACCTCTTTGGTGAATAGAGCCAGCTGAAAGTTCGTAACCGTCATCCACAATATACTCGAACGAGCCAATCGAGTACGATCTCTGACCATCACCACCGAGTGAATCGGAACCGCCACGTCGGCGACTTACACTACCGAACTCAATCCGAAAACTACCACTATTCCGTAGCTCATTATTCCCGGCGCGAGCGTCGTTGTTTTCCGCCGCTAACACTTTACTGAGCACATCTGCGTCCGTAGGATACACAGGAGACCTGCAGAGAGGACAAGTTTGGTTTGTTACAAGCCACGCGTCTATACAACCGCTGTGGAACGCGTGTAAACACAGCGGAAGCAGACGTAACTGATCGTCCGGCTCAAATTTCGATAAACAAACAGCACAATCCACGCCAGTTAAATTTCCAGTAACAGAACGGAAACAGAAAAGCGGTAACGATTCAAGTAATTTCTCATCTTCCGAACTCCGTTGATTCTCCAAACAACGGTCTCCGGTAACCGCCTCAGCAGCAGCAGCAGCAGAAGCATGCGATACAACATCATCGGCGGTGGCGTATGTACGGAAGGAGCGGTGGAACCGCCGGGAGAGAAGGCGAAGGATGAGGTATATAGAAGCAGAAACGATAATAGCAGAGGCAATCACAATAACGACTATAATGAACGACGACGATGCTGATGATGAAGGAGTTTGATCATTGATAACGGCAGTGTTATCAATAGGTCGAGTCATGGCGGTGTTGGGAATAGCTCCGCCGTTGACGGTGGCGGTGAAAGGCATTGGGAGAGGCGGAGACTGAGGAAAAAAGGCGGACATTTTGTCTAGATTTGAGGAGGAAAACGGAGGTGTAATAAGGGAGGTAATAAATAAGGTGATCAGAAAGAGAGAGGAGATATTTAAGAGGAAACCGATAAAAGTAGAGAAGGCATGTTGTGTCTTGTGTTTGTGAATGGAGAGGTTTTAATGTGGGTTTGGTTCGAGGTTGGGGACTTAGATCTAACATTTTTATTTTTAAGATAAATAAAATTACTATTTTATTATTTTATATATGTGGATTATAATATTTTTGGAAATATATCGAAAAATAATTATAGTTAATAATGAAGATAAATTATGAATCAAGTGATAAATTATTTTTTAATTTTCTAAACTAGCCAAGTAAAAATGAACATTTTCTTTTAATATAGTGGACGAATGAACTACTCCGTCTATTTTCATATTACTTGGCTTGTGTTGAATGTTGATATCTTACACATTTCTTGAGAAAATTTTAATATATAAACATAGTTGATATATGTATAAATCATCTTTTATTAGTTGACCATCAAAGGATATGATGTAGTGAATACGTCTGTTTCTTAACTAGATATCTCAAACTCAAGCTTTGAGTATGAAAAAATTCCTAATAAAGAATATTTCATCTGAAATGAGACTTTATGTTAAATGAATTCAAATTAGTCGGACTTCAATATCAATATCGAACGTGAAGGGGTGAGGTGAATGGGAGGAGGTTAGAGTGAGAACAAAACAACGTTAGTGGAAAGATGGTACGGAAATTCCAATTTTAGTTAGTTGAAAAGAAAGAAGACTGGAGTTGAGTAGGTAAGCGAATTGAATATGGCGCCCACATAATAAACAGAGATGGAGTAGGCCTGCGTCTTTAGCTTATGAGCCTTTTGGTACGTCTTCTTTCTCTTTTATATAAGTTGGTTTTTTTTGCTAATTTTATTGTCTAATACTCTATTTGATTAGTTACTCATATGAAAACACATTAGTATTATAGTTCAACTAATTCTCTTTTTCATTTTTCGTATGACGTACAGTTGAACAGTTATTAGAAAGTAGGAGTAGTACTACATGCATATTGTTTACACTTAAATATTGGTACAACTTAATTTGTTTACGTGGCTTAAAAACACGCAGATTGATATGATCAAACAATAAAAGGGTTTATATAAAAAAAAAAATCATATTAAACATGATGAAAATAATGAATGAAAACAAATAATAGTATAGAAGTAATGAAATTGATTAAGTCTATTCTCCATAGTGTTAACGAAAATGCAAGAAATAATATGTTTGATAGTTCCAGAGTTCTTGGTTACAAAACTTAAAGAGTAATAAAAGTGCAATGGAATATATATACAAATGTGAGGGAGAGATGAATTTTAAGCTAAAATCCAGATAATGTCTTGCGTGATTTTTGCTCCCAATAATGACATTAATTTGTACGTTAATTTTGTTACGTGTTGGACTGTGTAACTGTTAGAGACAAGGGCGTAGCTATAGCCATCCAAGAGTTTCCAATTGGACACTCTTTATCAGAAAATTATATTGTATATATATGTCAAACTATTTATTTAAATGATATATATTTAAAGTTAAACACTCTTGACAAAATATATGTTTTTTGCGCA
This sequence comes from Solanum stenotomum, assembly GCF_019186545.1. Lineage (NCBI taxonomy): Eukaryota > Viridiplantae > Streptophyta > Magnoliopsida > Solanales > Solanaceae > Solanum > Solanum stenotomum. The sequence goes on along the minus strand of NC_064282.1, from coordinate 19,188,319 downwards.
ATGGTAATGGATATCTATTTGAATGAAGGAGTTCTGACTTTGAACCCCAAATAACACAATTTTTTTTTTTTATTTTGACAATCACAAATTATTATTCTTGGACACACTTAATAATGACTTTCGTCAAGTGCTAAATATTTGGCAGTCAATTAGGTGTTTGTAGAATGGAAGTAACGACTAACGTGTTTACAACTTTACACTAAGGTGGATATTATTCAATATATATTTAATAATAAATACTCTATGAGATAATAAAATTAGGAGGAAATTAGAAATATGACTAGCTAGGATAAGGATTTGATAGTCAATTATCCAAAATATTGGACAAGCACAATTAAGATTTTATGGAGTATGTAACCCCAAAATATTGAAAAAAAATGAAAGCTTTATTGATTATTAATGCATGGGGGGTCGTGTATTTTAAATTTTTTTAAATTGTTGTTACGTAGCTTCTATGAAATTTTGATCGCCAGTCATAATTAAAAGGCAAAGGATCATACTAAGAAATTTTACCTACCATTAGTCTATTATAGTCTGGGTCAAGATTTTAAATTTTGTTTATTTTTAAGAAAGTATTTCTTATTCTAAAAAATTCAAAAATGTATTTTTAAATATTACTACATTTTTTGTTTAACTAACCTGAAGTATTATTTTATCAATATTAAAGTACAATCTATGTTTCATTTAAGTTCTAAACATGCTTCTAGAAGAGACTGTTTTTTCATTTTCTAGAAAAACAACTCAGGTTACAAAACGTTATGATTAAACTCTTAATCCTCTAAATTAAATATTTCTTAAAAAAAATATTTTTAGCTTTCAAGAAACTTGACTAAACAAGACAGAAGCTCCACAAGTATTTACTTAATCTTTTGGAATACTAAAATACTACTCCTATTTCATTTCATAATAAGTCGTAGTATTTTAGTTTAGATATGCCCCTTTAAGAAAATTGTTCACTCTTAGAAAGTAAGAAATCTTTTTATCAACTTAATCTTAATCAAATGTCTTGAACTTTTTTTTAGTTATTTAATTGTTTATTATTCATGTAAAAATTTCACTTATCCAAATAAGAGTAAAATTGAAAGAAAAAAAATTAACGTCTTCTTGATTTTGTTAAATACCCTTTGTTTTTAAATCAAATAAAAAGATAAAAACACCACATATAATTTGAAACAAAGAAAGTATATAATAATTAGTAAATTATATTTAAAAATGATTTACAATTCTATAATAGCTAATTTATGAAATATTATACTTTGTGATTCGTCTGATTAATTCTTGAAGTAGGTAGTGAATTTTACAATTTCATTAGTCATTAGCAACACCTATAGGCTATAAGTGAGTTTGCAAATTACAATTCTAAAAAAGCCATTTCCTCCTTTTATTTCTACTTCTCTGTTATATTAAAAATATTTTTTTACTTTTAATTATCTGATTTAATAAAAAAAAACATGTTAAGAGTAAAGAGAAGCCAATTGGAAAAAAAAACTAAAAAAAGCCAATCGAATCTGATCAAGCACCAAAGAACAAGCCAACAAAAAAATAAAATGTGAGAATCCTATAATATAAAAAATTGATACTAATAAGTCAACAGAGAAGATAAAAAAGAGACCAAAAGGGATATATGTAAGCTCATAAATTGTTTTTCTTTTTAATTCTTATTTAATATTCGATAGGTTTATCGATGATCAAATAATTCAAATTTTCTTTGTATAAAATTTGTTCGAGAATAACACTTTTTATTAAATATATTTTATATTCAAAACTCAAAATTAAGACTTTTGATTAAGAAAAAAAAAAATCTCAATCCGCTGCACCACGACCTTTGTAATGTGGTACCTTATAAAACTGTTACTTGTCTGTAACTTCTTATTTATGCTTGTCGTCTTACAACTATATAATACTACAGCTTTATGTTCTATTCTTTCCTTTTGTTTTCTTTTCAACGCTCTTCTATGCTTTTGCAACTTTATATTCTAACTTTGATGTGCTATTCTAATATCAAATAATTATCCATTTGACTTCTATATTAAGTTTTCAGTGTTTTTTTTTCTTACTTTATCATCTCTCTTCTCAGTATGGTCAGGGGCGAAAAGTTAGTTCATCTGAATATCTTAATAAAAATATTATATTATTATATATATAAGGTAATTTTTAAATTTTTATTTTTATTTTTTGAAATTAAATTTTGATTAATATTTAGAATATACATTTGCGATAATAATAGTGACATAAAATAAATTATAATTTATAGTACTTTTCGTATAATTTTTACTTTTTATTTAAAATATTAAGTTGATCTAATCCAATTTAACTTCAAAGAAAATAAACTCTTGATTTTTATTTTATTTTTTTTACGTATGTATTCCCTTCACTTTTACTTGGAGGATTTGATTTGGATTTTGCACACCTATTAAGAAGCACTGATTAACACAAGTAATTTATTATCATAGCTATATTAATTGATGTTCAGTTTTAATTTTTTTTGCAAATTTTTTTGAGTAATAAATAATTAACATTGAAAGTAAATATGAATTTATTTTTTTCTTAATATGCTAAAAGTAATATGTAAGGTAAAAATATATTTTTAATAAAATGGATAAGTAAAAATGAAAGAGAGAAAAATATATAAGAACGGAGGAAATATTAAATATTTCCAAAAAAAGGGAGGAGAAAATAGAGAATATTGACTTGTTATTAGAGACTTTAACTTTTGGAAAGTAAATAAATGAACTATTAATTGTAGAATAAAAAGCGCCGACAGTAAATAAATAAGAAGCCTTTGATGCTTTGCCTAAAGTTGGAGAAATTACATGCGGCTCTAGTTAATGCCCAGTAGGAGGCCGATGCAGCTTCTTGATGCATGTATCGGCTAGTTTAGTTCGATTTTAAAATTTATCGATTTTATTTAATAATTTTTAATTTGTTGATATATTAAATTATTATATAATTATTAAAATATTAATTTATCGATTATTGATCTTTAGATTATCGATTTAATCGTTAAAAATTGACATAATTTTTTTTATTGAAATTACTTAGTAATAATGTGACAAAACAAATGATTTATGTATGTGTTGACAGACTGCATCTTGCTCAAAAACAAATACTGACATACTATAGAATAACCAAGAGTTTCAGACAGTCAGAAATAAAAGTATGAACATGGATTTATATACTGAATGGTATAAAATTAATTTATTAATCTACTATTATCGATTAACCCATTAAGGAATAAAATTTGTTTTTGCAGTGTCGAGTTCTTAAATGTATATTGTCCTAATTGATTTGACACTATATTTTTTATAGCTCAAAAAGTTAAAACATAATTTTATATTTGATAACAATTTTAACTTTTAACTGTTTATTTTATTTTTAATGAGATGATTTATAGTCACACAAATAACTATAACTTGTTTTAAACCACAAGTTTCAAAAGTCTTTATTTTTTAACGTACATATCAAATTAAACAATATCACATAAAATGAAACCAAGGGATATCACTATCATGAATATTATTGAAAGCTACTTCTATTTATTATGAATAATAATTCTATTAATTAATTAGGATTTTATGATCTTTAACATTTTTCTCTTTTTGTTCTATGCGTGGTCCATATAGTCTATAGTTCCCAAGAAAAGTTTGTCTACTAATAGAATATATAGGTGATCTGGATCATCAATCCTTTTGTATTTTAGAATATAGGACTCACTTTTCAAACCTATTTATCATCAAGTACTTCACTTCTACTCCACCTCAGTATTTTTCTTTAATAATTATGGTATTTCGATCAATTTATTTATAATTTAACCAATTTTATAATAATTTTTCTATCTTTTTTAAATATAAATATCGAATAATATGATTCATTAAAACTTAAATAAATAGGAATAATGCATTCATATTTTTGTATATCTATCCTAATGTGACCATTTTCTTATTCTTACTGTGCGGAATTTGAAAATATTACGTGAATGCAACTGAATTCATTATTTAAGTTGGAGTTTTATATACATAAAATCTATTTACTTATCCAAATTTAGATATATTAATGAGATTCTCTTTGCTTCTAGCTCTGGCATAAAATTTGAATAAAAAGAGAAGGGCAATTGTTTATACATGTAGATAGTTAGTTAGAAGATTAAATAGTACTAAGTCATCTTGTGTTATTAATTGTACTTTATCCATGTACAAAGCAAACAGTTTATAAAAGATGTAGACGATTAAAGGAGAGTTAATTAAAGATTACCTAACTTGGACGTTTATAAATGCTAATTAAACTACAGCTGTGGCCTTTATTATATTCCTAAGAAACCATTTTGTATTAAACTAGACGTAATACTCTTTAGTTGTTAATTTATTAAATGTAGGAGTAGTTAAAGCCCCTACTAAAGCAAATTAACAATGTTAAATTTTAGTTAAAAGATTACTAGATATTGTGGGAAAATCATTTTGATAGAATCATTAATTTATTTGAAGGTCATTTCAGTTAGTTCATACTAATTGCAAATTTACAATATCAAAATAAATTCATCAAATAATCCAAAAGTAATAAATTAACTTGAATTTCGTTGTCAAAAAAGAATATTAATTTGAATATTTGCTCGTGTATATATAGCCACTTCACGACAATACTTTATCTCTAAATGTCTAATTAATTATTACGCCTCAAAGTATGTTAAAAAATGTAAAAAGTCCACATTGATAATTAATGAGATGAGAGCAATCCTCCTTCTTTTGAGTTACCTTCTGGGGTGTGATCTAAGCCTAAGACCTAATTTAACAAAGTATTTCGAGAAGAGTTCATTTTCAAATACTGTTATAACATATTCACCACATTATCCTATCTTGTGCAGAATTGTGCAGAATTACGTATATCTCACTTTGACACTATGTTATAACAAATTAAAATCAGAGGTGGAGTCACAATTTGGAGTTTGAGAGTTCTAAATTTTAAGACTGAAGGGGAAAAAAAATATTACAAAGCATGCTTCCTTTTAAAAAAAAATTAAAAAAATTATCGATATTGGGGATTCATACCCACAACTCTAGCATGGAAAGCATTTCAGTAGCCCCTTTCTTCCTACTGAGCCGTCAATTAGTTATGTTAGAGGATACACAAGTTAATATATATTTATTTAACTATAGCTAATACAAATACAAAATCTACAAAAAAGTTACTGATTTCATCCAAACCCATAATTCCCACTTAGTTCCGCCCCCGATTAAAATACAACCTTGGCATATAGACAATCATAAATAGAATAATGGCATTGCTTTATAGACACTCTTGGCATGCTTTAAAACTGAAAAAGAAAATACTGTATAGCTAGGAGACAGCAGATATGATCCACTACATGTACATTTTGCAGGAGACAGTTTACTTATCATAATAGTTTATACACATTATTAATTAATTAGATACAATTTGCATTAGAAGAATTGGATTAATATATTCTACTCAACTTAATTATTACTACTATATATAATATGATAAACATGAGAGTTGCTTACATTCCCTTGTTTTCTGTGGTAACACGATTTTATTTTTGTATTATTGTTTTGACGTGGGAAAGTACAACATTTCTTTTTCTGCCCTCTGTTTTTTTAATCAGAAACCACTGCCTCATGCTTCGAGCTTCATCATTACCATGATCATAATTAGGGTGTTAAATGAGCGGATTAAGTTAAAATTGAAAATCTTAGAATGAGTTGAAATAAAAATTGAGTTGGGTCTTGATTCATTCAAGTTTACTTTAGACTCAAATGAATTAGGCTTAAATGGGCTAAAAATTGAATTGAATCATGACCCGTTCAATTTGATCCGCTTAATCTCAATAATTTTACATATTGATATATAACTTTTATAACCACAATTTTAAATTTTAACTCAAGAAAATTTCAAATAAAAAGTTATAGTGAATAGATAAATGCTAAAAGATACTCTAAAATAGATAGTAATTCATACCTTTAATATAGGAACATAAATTACATCAACGCAAATAAAGAGTTTTAAAACAGATTGAAATTGGAGATTAAATTGGTCTCAATTGATGATTCTCTTAAAATGGATTAAGAGGGTGTTTGGATTGACATAAAAATTGGTCAAACCTACTTTAAAGTCAGTTTTTTACTTCTGAAAGCGTTTGACAAATATAAAAAATAACTTAAAATAAATCAAAAATAATTTAAAATATGTTAGGAAGTGTTTGACAAGGTAAAAATAACTTAAAATAAGTTTAAAATGACTTAAAATAAGTCAAAAATCAAAAGTATGTCTCTCCTGCTTTTTATTTTTTGACTTAAAAACTACTTTTTTTAAATCAATCCAAACGGGCTCTAAGACTTGAATGAGCTGAGATTAAATTATCTTGAGTCCAACCCTTAAACTTCTGGGCGAGTTACCTATAGTTGAATTCATTTTTGACACCTCTAACGATGACCATGAACGGGTGATAGTTATCAGTTCTATAGAATTTAGTATTTGTATTAAAAGATGTTTAACATACATAGTTTAATTTATTCATAATTCATAAATACAAAATCGAATATGAAATTTCTAGAATATAAAGCCAATACAAAAGAAAGGGAAAAGATTAATAAATTGTGATTTATTCTTGTTCAAATCATCAAGAAAAATAATTTAATATTTAATCAAGTGTACTATTTAAATCTAAAAAATATGTAAACAAAATACTAGAAGTAGGAATGTAGGATTATGCCGACCAACAAATAATATTAGATCAATTTTACTAAGTTTATACTATATGAAATACTTTGGGTCCTGCATAAATTTGAAATCTTAACTATGCTTCTGATTATATGTCCTTTTTTTTCATCTAATATTCAATAATCGCTAGAGTCCAACTAATTCGAATCTCATGCCAGAAAGTCTTATTTTGGCAGCCTACCAAAGGAGACATCACACTTAGTTCGAACATAAAATTTATAATTAAAAATAAAAGAGTAATTATTACTCCATTATATTCTTTGATATATTGATTATGCCTTTAATTTGATTTAGATGAGAAGTAGCGGCTTCCGGTTGTTTTTGTTTGTGCTTGTGAATACTACTTGAAAAAAATAGAAATTTCATCGCTCTGTTAATTATAGCTTATAGAGCAAAACCTTGTCCGTCATTAAATAAAATCAGCGATAAATTATGTTGTTTAACTACAAAATATGTCCGTCGCTAATTTTATTTTAGTGGAATCAAATTGTTTTTCCCCTTGGCAAGAATTTTACACAAACTTTTATGGTCATGATAAAAGAACTGTCTCATGTACTTGGCTCAATTTTTCCCGACAAATAGTAGTGTTTTCGCCAGCTGCTTCTGTGCATTTCCAATATTTCTTTTCTGCCTATTTATTATTTTTATTAGAAAAAAATATTAAATAATTTTGTTCATCAAAATTCAGATAAATGTCAAAATGTTAACTCAGCTTGCTCTCCAATAATTTTAAGATTAAACTCTAAACAAAACTTATAATATATATATTATATCTAATATGGAAATTAATCCTACACAAATATTGTGATTCAAATATTACGCATAAGTTCTTATATTTTAAAAATCAAACACTTAAAAGAATTATTCACTCAAAGAGTTGTTTTTCTTAATTCCTCCAAAACAAGAAATTTATAAATTAACCAAAATAAAGTAGAAAAAAAAAGGAGTTAATTTAGGGAGGCTACTTTCATGGTAGATAGGCAAATTAATATTCCAGAAATAACTCTTCAATGGTACAAAATAAAAAACACAATCTGACTGCTCATCGTACGTATGTTTTTGCTGCAGGAATAATTTTATTTAAATTTTAGTATATGATAATTATAAAAAGGGAAAAGGGTCAAATATGCCTTTAAATTATTCGAAAAGGTCTAGATATACCCTCTGTTTAAAGTTTGGCTCACACATGCCCTCGCCGTCCAACTTTTGGCATAGATATGCCCTTATGGGCGTTAGTTGGTCTGCTGGACAGATCCAACTCATTTTTCATTTTTCTAAATGTCGCATGGAATTGTCATGTCATTTTGACCTTACTACATGACATTTATATGAAAAAAGGAAAGGGGTCAATTATGCCCCTAAAAAATTCGGACACACCATAAACCCCTAATCCGACCCATAAATCAACTCCCCTTTTAAATAAACTATCTGACCTGTTTTCAACAATTTTGTTTTTTTTTTTTTTCGATAAATTCCGAAAATGAGTAATTGATTAATAAAAATAAGAAAAATATGAAAAAAATATAAAATAACGCAAAAAATTTACAAATAAATATAGTAATCTTAAATTCAACAATTTCAATAATTTTTTAAAAATTTTATTTTTTTCGGTAAATCCCAAAAAGGAATAATTGATTAATAAAAAAATATGAAAAGTATGAAAAAAAATATAAAATTAACACCAAAAATTCATAAATAAATATAGTAACCTTAAATTTAACAATTTCAATAAATTTTTTTAATTTTTTATTTTTTCAGCAAATCCCGAAAATGAGTAATTTCTTAATAAAAAAAAGGAAAAATATGAAAAAAAATATATATAAAATTTACGCCAAAAATTCACAAATAAATATAGTAACCTTAAATTCAACAATTTCAACAATTTTTTTAATTTTTATTTTTTTTGGTAAATCCCGAAAATGAGTAATCGGTTAAGAAAAAATAGGAAAAATATGAAAAAAATATAAAATTAAAGCCAAAAATTCACAAATAAATATAGTAACCTTAAATTCAACAATTTCAACAATTTTTTAAATTTATATTTTTTTCATATTTTTTATTAATCAATTACTCATTTTTGGGATTTACCGAAAAAAATAAAAATTTAAAAAAATTGAAAATGTTGAATTTAAGGTTACTATATTTATTTGTGAATTTTTGGCATAAATTTTATATATTTTTTTCATATTTTTTCTTTTTTTTTATTAATAAATTACTCATTATCGAGATTTATCGAAAAAAATAAAAATTAAAAAAAATTGTTGTATTTAAAGTTACTATATTTATTTGTAATTTTTTTGCGTTAATTTATTAAAAATTTTCATATTTTTTACTAATTAATTACTCATTTTCGAAATTTATCGAATTTTTTTTTATTGAATTTAAGGTTACAATATTTATTTGTGAATTTTTTTGCGTTAATTTTATTTATTTTTTCATATTTTTCCTTTTTTTTTTATTAATCAATTACTCATTTTCGGGATTTACCCAAAAAATAAAAGTTTAAACAAAATTGTTGAAAATGGGTCGGGTAGTTTATTTAAAAGGGGGTTGATTTATGGATCGGATTAGGTGTTTATGGATCCGAATTTTTTAGAGGCATAATTGATCCTTTTCCATTTTCATATAAATGCATGTACAAGGTCAAAATGACATGGCAATTTCATGTGCATTTAAAGAAATGTAAAATGAACTGGATATGTCCAGCAGATCAACTAACGCTCATAAAGGCATATCTATACCAAAAGTTGGATGGCGAGAGCATGAGTGGACTAAACTTTAAACGGATGATATATCTATACCTTTTCGAATAGTTTAGGAGCATATTTGACCCTTTTCCCTTATAAAAGTGTCATTACTTTCATATCTGCAATTGTGTGGAAGCATTTGTCAGTCCTGGACCATTTTGACTCTAGTCAAATAAAATTCAAACTTCCATATTCTCCTCCTTTCTTTTTTCTTTAAGAGCAATTTTCAGAAATGATTATTGTTTAATTAGCTCAAATTAACTGCTCATAACTATAGTTTTGGAATTTGTAATTGGGACAATGTTTCGATTTCAAGTTGTTGTTTTAACTTCTGACAGAGAGTTTTACTTCTTTTTTGCTCTCTTATAACTCGAACTCATAATCTAAAAATTAAAGTGGAAGATATTTACTATCTGAACAATATCTTCGGTCTTCCACCTTGTTTGGATGGTTGTTACTTGTTACTGTTGTATATTGTTAGTTTAAATACACTATGTATATATTTGTTTTGATTTTTATTTAAATTTTATTGTATTATATCGTTTAAATTCATTATTAGGTAACGATAAAAAGTTTCATTTTATGTAATAACGACTGATTTGATGTGATCGCGTTGTTATTTTAATAGTTTTTTCTCATTTTTGTCTTTACTTATTTTTAAATAATTTCACTATCCCTTAATCTACCTTCTCATAATAGCTCTATTTCGTACCATACTTTTTCAATAGGTTTCATCATTCAAATTATTTATGTGTGACATTATATAAAATCAAAGAACAATATAATATAACCAAATGCTGTATTCATTAAAAGCAAAATAATGCATGCATTAATTATATGTATTAGTAGTCCCTTGTTTGGTGCATTTTTTCATGTTATAACTAAAACATTAGTTATACACTCTATTGTGTATTGAGGAGTGTATTATTAATACCATGGATTTCTAGGTATTAGTAATGCAAATGATTTAATACATTCATTAATATGGTTAAAGACCCAATTACCCCTCAAAAGTACTTTTACATCTTTTTCACCATAATTGTGAATGATACTTTTGTAAATAAATATTTTTATACAATGCATACTATTTTTAATACACCAAACCAAACAATGCATAAAAAATAATCTATGTATAACTAATACATGCATTACTAATGCAAACATTACTAATACACTCTATTGGATATTATTTTTATACACTCTACCAAACGACCCCTATCGTTCGATATTTTAATACAATACAATAAGCAACAACCGTCCAAACAGAACAGTGCATAATTGCAAAGCATTGGCTGATTTAAGGTGTGTTTGGTATGAAGGAAAACATTTTCCGGAAAATATTTTTCAATTTTTTCATGTTTGGTTGGGTTGGGTTAAATGTTTTGGAAAATGTTTTCCAAATCAACTCATTTTCCTCAAATTTAAGGAAAATGACTTTCCTTCAAAACTTAAGAAAAACATTTTCCAAAACTCTCTTCCAACTTCCAATTAAAAAAAAAATTGTTGAAAAAATCAATTTACTTTGTCCTTACACTCAAACCAACCCCCCAACCACCCCCCTCCCCCACAAAAAAAGTTTTAAAGTTTGTTTTTAAATTCAATATTTTTACCCCACCCTCATCCGGTCACCCTACCACCGCCCCTCCCAAAAATATATTAAAAGTTGTTTTTAAAAGATATTTCTAATTTCAATTTTTTATTTTTTACCCCCACCCCCTATCCTCGCCCCCCAGCCCCCTATCAGCCCCCACCCCCTTCAAAAAGAAAAAAAATTAAGTTTGTTTTAAAAAAAATATT
>NC_064282.1:19095597-19176733 GCF_019186545.1 Solanum stenotomum | reverse complement strand
AAAAAAAATTAAGTTTGTTTTTAAAACATATTTTCAATTTCAAAAATTATTTTCTACTCTAGTAAAAATAAAAGAAATTTTTCAAAAACATTTTTCATTCATAAATCAAACACAAAAAATCTTTTCCGAAAAATATTTTCTACTCACCAACCAAACATGAGAAAATAAGTCAAAAATCAACTTGTTTTCCAAGAAAACATTTTCTAAGAAAAATTTTTCCATGAAAAACATTTTCCTTCATACCAAACACACCCTTAGAGTTTAAGCAAATTGTTGCTAGAATTAATATTTAGAGTTATACAGATCACATTCTCATTGAGCCCCAAAATAACGTATTTCAATTTATTCGCCTATTCTTCAGGCACATATGTATTATTTATTACAGTATCATTTTAGTTTAAATGAGACAAAAAAAATGAAACGTAACTATTACTATAGCTTTATTTAATAATTAAGCCTTAAATTAATATGAGTAATTAATAAGCAGTATTCTGGTGGCAGTCCCTGCTCGATATCTGTGCCTATTGAGCATGCTAATATATTGCTATATGTACTGAAACTCACATGTACACTTTTTATTTATTTATTATTTATTCATCTCATATTAGTTGTCCAGCTTGTTAAATTAAAAAAATATATTTAATTTTGATATTATTCTTGCAACTAAATATTTTTGAAAATGTTTATATTTATTTATAAAATTTCCAAAATTTGTTTTAAAGAGTGAATTAGTAAAATTATTTTTTTATTTATGATTTTTTAAGCACAGTACAAAATGAAAAGTGATCAACTGATATATATAAGATGGAGGGAAGAGTTTATCACTGCTCTATTTGTTAAGAAGTCCCACATCGGTAGAGGGATGAAAAATTAGTCTCCTTATATGGACTTAGACAAACCTTTCTTAATGAGCTAGCTTTTGAGGTTGAGTTAGGCTCAGGTGTTATATCTTCACATGACATCAGAGCCAAGCCTATCCCAGCAATGGCGGAGGCAGGAATTCTATCAAGGGGGTTCAAATAAAAAAAATGTTGTTGCCTGGAATCAAACCTGTGACCCAAAGCTCACATAGGCTGAATACTGACCCCCATAAACCATTGAGCTACTCCTTTGACATATGCTCAGGGGGTTCAATTTTAAATATATACACGTACACAAAAAAATTGATCTTATATATATAGTGTAATTTTTTTCCGAGGGGGGTCGGATGACCCCCCTGGACACACTATAGATCCGCCCCTGCATCCCAGTATATTGTTCACCGATGTTGGACTCCCATTTAGAAGTGTTCACGCTTCAGTTGAGGTCTGAGCGTGCAGAGAAGTGTTAAGAAGTCCCACATCGATAGAGGATGGAATTTGGTCTCCTTATATGGACTTAGACAAACCTCCCCTTTTGAGGTTAAGTTAGACCCAGATATCATATCTTTACACTATTCTCTTCAGAAAGGCCATATAAAAGCTTTTTCCTCTACCAAACAAAAAGAAATGGAAAATAAATATTCATAAAATACAATTCATTTGAGATAAAACATTACTCTATTACGTAAGAAAACGTTGGGCATTTAAAAGGGAGTTACGTTAATTTAATTTGAAATAGTAGAAAAGAGCATTAAAGAGCACATTTGTCAAAATATAACGACAATTTATCATAAATATGACTATTTCTAAACTATAAAAGTGTCTAAAGTTTTATACAATAAGTAAAAAAATAAATAAAGGCAAACATAACTACAAATAAATATTCTAGATATGGAGAAGACATCCTTGAAGTTGGTTTATATTATGGCACTTTTTATTGTTGCAAGAGGTTTCTGACTCTGTCTCTCTAACTACAATTTTTTTCTCCTAGCATGAATTAACGTAATACACACGTACTTATTGTTAATAAATATATGTACCATGACAAAAATGACTAATGATATTTATTTACAGGTGTTCTAAGTAAAACATTTGTAGGTGGATTTGCATGTTATACAGATGAAGATTGTGCCTACGTGGTTAAAGGTCGCCATTGTAGACCTATTTGTGACTGGGGAGAAATTTGTGACTGTATTCCATATAATGACAACGAAGATTATGCTACTACAAATATAAATACAAATGCAATCCCACCGATAGGGTCTGAATCCTGAAAATGCTAATATAGATAAATACAAATGAAGATCTAAATTTATCCTTCGTTTAAACTTATTTTTCTAAATACAGATTAATCATATTTGATGAACTTTGTATACGAAATTTATGAATTGTTATGCTATCATTTTTTCAAAAGTTTACTATATGTTAAGAAAAGAGGCCCAAAAAAAATGAGGATATAAATACGCAAAACGAAATAAATACAATACTAATCATATTGTACTATGTTATTTAATAATTTTTGTATACGAGATTCATGAATTGTTATTGCTCAAAAAAAATATACTTACATGAATCTTGAGTTCACAACAAATTAAACAATTTTATTTTAACACGTATAAATTAAAATCACAATAGATATTACTTCACCTAACGCTATGAAAGAGTCAATAATAAGAATGGTGGTGCTAAACCAAAATTCAGTAAGAGGCATAGAATTTTCATTAAGCATATTTCAGAAAAAATAAGTCATATAAATTTTTGTTTGAAACTAATTTTCTAATCTTTTGAGATGAGTTATTAATTAACTTTTTGTGGGTTGGAGTTGTTGCATTCATTTAATATTTAGCATGAGTTCTTAATCAAGAGATCTCGGGTTCGAGTCCCCTTGGGCACAAAGTCTCCTTTGTTAGGGAGCGCTTCCCGACGCAAATCCGGATTTAGTCGAGTTCCAATATAGGTACCGGACACTGGATGGGAAACAAAAAAAAAAATATTTAGCATGAGTTGAAAGAGATGAGAAATGAAGGAAAGAAGAAATTTTCACAGCTAATAGAAACTCTTCAACCCAATTTTACCTACACATATCATCATATATATTTACAATTCTTGCAGCTATATTAACACAATTCAATCCAACATTTTTACATTTTCACCTAAACCTGTTCTATATTTACACAGTTTAGCACCACTGTTAAGAAGCTTCTGAATTCGAGACAGAACCAATTGGGGGATTCTCACAAACATTGCACCTGCAAACTGGGCAGACCCTGGAAAACCAGAAAGTAGGAAATCAATACAGAAGTGAGGCACAAGTTACATCTCAAAGTACATAGCAATACACGGAATTGTCTGAACATACCGGTTTACTTCCTTAAGCCATTTATCGATACAATGCATATGATATTCATGGCGACAAGGGAGCACCCTCAGTTTGTCTCCCTCCTCATACTCAGCCAAACAAATGTGGCACCTGCAAAGACATAGTACAGCTTATTAATACAGGGTATATAGTCTTACGGAAATTCATTGTTGTGGCTGAATATTAAGGCTGTCAAGCTGTTCATGTTTTTGCCACTTGAAATTCAAATAGAAAGGTCAAAGACTACAGAACAGAAAATTCTCCCATCAACACTACTTAATGTTTTAAGTATCTGTTACTATTTGTTGTTTCCTTATATCTCAATTATTGCATTGTTTTTGTTGTAGTTTCTGTCTGTTACTATCTGTCCTTTTTGTTATTATCAGTTGTTTCTCGTACTTCCTTTACTTCTTATTCAGGGACTACTTTGGATTATCTTCTCTAAGCTGAGGGTCCATCGAAAACAGTCTCTCTACCTCCGATGGTAGGGGTAAGGTCTGCACACAGTCTACCCTCCCAAAACTCCACTTTGTGGGACTACACTGGGTATGTTGTTGTAACACTACTTGATGCTTAAATTACATCTTTGAATCAGCAGAAACTTCTGGAAATGGATAATTTGGTGGGGACTGAAATTTTAGCTTTGAAATATGGCTACCCCAATCTAGTGATCATAAGGGCAAGGTCCACTTAGAGTTGAAACTTGAAAATAACTGATCAAGAGAGATGATTCAGTTATAAAGAACCAGATAGAGCCTTTGATAGATGATAGAGTAATGGATACTCGTCAAAACAAACTGGGAGGAAAGGTCATAACCCTTAAGCCAAGAATCTTCATGATGTTACTAGTGAAGACTGAAGATTGCCTAAGGATCGAAAATCCGGCTATCTTATGTCTAACAACTGGGTAAAAGATAGCTTTATTAGATCCCATTACATCTAACCAAAGAGTCAAATCAATCCAAAGAGGGAAATTTATGTGTCAAAACTTTAAGAAAAATTATAGAGAGATCAATTATATTTTTATAAGTATTTCACAAGCATGCTAGCTAAACCATAATTCATGCATGACGAAACTTTAAATTTGATTTTCCTAACAAATCCAAATTAATAACAAACTACTGCAGTAGGAGACTGGAGAATCGTAGAACTGACAATATGCATGAACAACTTTCTGTTCTTTTTCTTTTGCTTTCTCCGACTTCTTTTAAGCTCTTTGTTTTCTTTCTCTTCAGTGATTTCAGCTACCAAAGCGGAAGACTATTATTTGGAGGGGAGGAGGCAGTGCCAATTACTGATTGCTAACGTATATACCTTAGGAGGCAACATAACTCAAGCAAGCATATCAATTATTCAACTAGTTAAGAAGACATACTGTTGGATATCAGTGGGAGCATTGTCTATAGCTCCTAACTTCTTGTGAGACTTGAGAGGAAATGAGTCCACAACAGAATCTGGAGCTGGAAGCGAGAGCGTAGATAGCGAAAGTGTGAAAGATTGTTGATGGATCTCATCGAGGACCTAAGAAAAGAAACCAAGCCATATCATCAAACTATTGCAATCACATAATAAGGCAAGTGGAGATACCAGAAAGTATTAACAGGTCACAAATTATTGAATGAAAAAAATCAGTAACCGTGAACACCTCATTCCTTTAGCCTTCAATCTTGAAAGTACATTCACTCAGTATCCAGTATATCCCTCTCAATCTGTGTCTATAGTACACTTTTAAGCAGGCACTATGCTATTAGTGCTGAGTGCTGAACAATGTAAAAAAAGATTGTTCCCGGAGAAGGTGCTGAACACTGTAAAATTTACTAAGATTCAAGCTTGCACTGAATCCAAACTCAGGTCACTGCGATTAAGGTAACTGGCAACAATCAAGTGCCTTCGGAATAGAAAACTATGCAAGTTGGATGTATTCACGCTTTCAGCTGGAATTATTATATAGGGTTCTTAATACTGGATAAACTGATGTCAAGCATTTCTACTATGCTCCTTGAGTTTTGTTTACCGTTGGCGATCTATTCACCAAGAAATAATGCAGATGCAAAGTTTCTTTAGGACGGATTAACAAACACCCAGCAACACAGATCAATTAAGAAAAGAAAAATCTTAATTCCACTCTTTTTTCCTGGTTTCCACCCGGTGTCCAATACCTCCAATCAGTAGTCAAGAAAAAAATATATCACACAACACAACTTCCTATTTTAAAAATAATTAACACGGCTAAACCAAACAGGTTGATTCACAAACGGGACAAACTTTTGTAGAGGAAAGAAGATCTCAACCAAAGATCGGTAAACGCCTAATTAGATCTATTTTATTCTAGTTCAAAGACAAGCCAATTCCCAACTTGCAGTCCAAAAAGGAGGGGTCTTACATCCCTCAATCTAGAGTTAGACATACTCCATTGTCAAATAGCACGAGCTGATAGATAACAAAAATATACAGCAACTTGTCTTGTTCCTTTCTTATTTCCTTCTAAGTGTTTATATGGTAATAACAGTAAATTTGGCATCCTCAAAATCCACAAACAACATGAGAGTTCATTGTAATAACTCTCCTGAATGTGACTTGAATAGGGAAAAGGAAGGATGCATAATATGCTTAGAGAATATTCTTAAGTTGTCATTCCTAACAAAAAATACCCACTAGAATTTGAAACTTAAGGACATTAGATGTTGGAGACATACCTCAAATAAGGCCTCAGCTAGTATAATTATTCGTGAAATACTTGCAAGGGTACTGAACTCTTCAGTTGTAAGTAATGGTTCACACGAACATGAACCATCAGGATGAAGGCCTGATGAGCAAAGATTTTGTTGTGGAACTCGGTTACCAAAGCCTTCAAGAACTCTTTCAGATGTCTGTATATGTAATACAGACAGGTTATTGGGATTATCATTAATGATTTCTAGGTATGAAAATAAAAAGAACATAAGGAAACATGATATTAAATGCCTCAAAAGAGAAGTGATATAAGTGCCAAGTAGTCCGTATTTGAAAGTAGCCTCACGATGCTACAATGACCAAACATAAAGTTAAGATGCATTTGTGCTCATAAAAAAATGTAGAATTATAATTACACATTTGTGCAAACACATAATTTTAAAACCAAAAAAAAAAAACTGAAAAAACAAAGACTTCTTTGAATTGCTGCCATTATAGGCACCTTTGGTTTTTTCATGTAAGACAGCATGTCCTTAATAAAGAAAGACGTACATGGAAAAAGAAAGGGAAAATTAGCTGAGACCAATGTTTTCTTAAGATTTTCTACTGCAACTAGTGGAAAATATATCTAAAAAAACGATATTAAACGAGACAAAAATGCAAGTTAACATTTGATACAATATAGTGTGCGAAACATAAATATGGATGATATGCCTAGATAATCAAGCTTTGGAGAGTGTAAGTATACCATAAGAGGGCTGAAAATAATTGGCCATCATAACAGACCAAAACCTCCTACAAAGAAGACTAGTGCATTTACCTTCTCCTGATATAATTCACACTCATTATGATCAAAAAATCTGTTTTTAAGTTAAACATACTCCCTATATATTAAAAAAAAAACAAATGCAGGGATTGCCTATATCCACCTCAAACAGTCAAAAGCATTAGAGTAACAGAAAAGATCTTGATATATTACCTCAGATCTTGTTGTCTGTCTTTGTTCACTTCTGCGATGATTCCTACCAGCCCCATAACCAGAATCCAATCCAACCCCATCATAATGGAGATCACCATTCAAATCAATTAGCCATCTGTCACGAGATCCTAGATCATCAGCATGACCAGTTGCGAAAACAATGGTTGGAGAATCACTATGCCTTCTTAAACTGCGTCTTGATATAGCATCCCAAAAGAGCCGCCTACTGTTTCTTCTTGTTTCTTGACTACCTATATCAGCAATGCTACTAGATAAAATGTTGGAAGAGATACTCACCACATCAACATGTAGCACATCTTGAGATGAGTTTACTCCAAGCTCACTATCCAGCAAAAGAAATCCCGAACCTGAAGTTGTTGCTTCTTCAGAGGTATCACCCTCAAGAAATTGATGCCTTGGTATAGAGTCAGAAGTAACAGAAATAGATCTAGAATCAGAACTTGACTCAATATGCACATCCCCGTGATTCTCGATTGAATCCCCATGTGAACATGAGCTTCTGCACTCTTCTGGCACAGTGTGAGAGTCTTCAGTATTCAAGCGCGTCAAAGATTCAGTACTAACAGCTGCAGCCAAGCTGTCTCTAGCCTGTGAAGAGATCAATTCTTGAGATGGTTGTTTCCATTTACAGTAGCTATATGACTATTCGTCCAAAATGTGAAGTTATGAACTTAGATAAGAACTAACCTGGTCACATATTGAATGTTTTTCATTTGAAATGCATGTATTATTGATGTTCACTTCGGCATTTATCAAATTATATTCAACAAAAGCATCATGACTAAGACCACTAGTGCTTTCTGATGAGGATCCTGTCTCAGGTTGAGTAGCATGACCAACTTCTGAACTAAATGTTGAAGAAGATTCTGCTATAGAATTCCGGGAAAAATCACCAACCAGAGGTTGGGGATAATCTTCAAGCTGTACAACACCATCATATCTCAATTTCAAATTTAAGGATGTAGATTACAGGATAGGTTGAACTTGATAATAAGATTAAGTCAGCATGAAGAACAAGTAATGTAACATATAATTTTCTACTGGACACTAATAAAGGGAAATATATTATTACACGTAGCAATAAACTTGAATTGCCAGCACGCAGTTCAAAAGCAGTAAAGCGAGTGCAAATTTGTTCCACCGAGGCGAAACTTTTTCTCTGCTTCAACTCTTCCTTGAGCAATACAGCCTTTTAAAACACATTAGCAGCCTCTTTTAATCAGAGAAGTGAGCATGACACACATAGGCTCCTTACACGAATGTTAACGATGCACCATTAAACAATTTACAACCTTAAAAAGTATCTAGAAGCTATAACAACAAAAGAAAAAACTCATAACAGCATAGTAGAGAAGGACCGAACAAATACAAAATGCATGATACTATAGCTGCACCACCACTTGTTAAAGCCTGCCCACTACAACTTCCACATCTTTGGTAATATAAGGGATGAAATACGTTTAAATGGATTAAGAGTTTTAGTTTCTTGTAGGAAATGTAAAACACATGTCAAAGCTCAAAGGGACTTTCTAGCTAGAGAGCAACAATGAATACCATTCAATAAGCATCCAAGCACGAAGCAGTTCAAGCGCGCTTTATCCCATTTACTTAAGTTCAACAATTTCAGCAAAAAATAGTCTTTGTTAGATATCCTAGAAAAATCTCCATCCATCACAAATGAATTACCAAAATGCTAAAACCAAAAACAATCCCATTATTACCAATTATTCACCACAAGAAAGAAACAAAGCCCATTTAGGTTCATTACACCAGTCCCAACTGAAAAAACAAATGAGATGCATAGTGACCACAGAAACACAAAAGTCAACTCTGGACTTCAGACTTCAGTATTGGTAAATCAAATAAAGATGATAACTTTAAGGAAGTAACCAAGAAAATAAAGGGGAAAAAGAAAAGCAACAAATTGAAGCAACCCCTTTTGACCATGATCAACACCTTGTTACTAGAATCAAAATTATCAAGAATACAAAACAGATAAATCATATCAACAACTCAAATAGGCACCCCAAAGCAACAAAAAAGATTATTTTTTTTTTTGTCTGAAACACACAAAAATATAGAAAGGTGGATAAAGATTAAGAAAAGTGCCTCATGGTCCAACTGAGAAGTGGAGGCACCACCACAGAAAAAAGAGGAAAATTTGAGCTTGCTCCGTTTAGGTCTTGACCCGGATGATGATGATCTTATACGACTGCTACTGGAACCCATAATTTTTGTTGAGAAGTTGAAATAATGAAGATGATAACTCCAAAAATAGCTTATAAATAAATGACCAAAATTCTCAATTTCGGCTGTTTCCTATGAAGCTGCTCTCTTTTTCAATATATTATGTATTTCACCATATTATTCTTATTTAAATAATGTTCAAGAGAGCCGAGAGTATGTCAAAAGTCACAACTAAAATTAAAGGAAGCAGTATTATTTACTTTGCCCAACAGTTTTAGTCGTCCACTATATTACAAAGATATATATCTATTTTTTATTAAAAAATATATTATTTTAAAAAAATTTATCCTCGAAGTTCAATTTTTTATTATTTAAATTATTCTCCTAAACTAATAATTATAATTAAAATATTACGACCCCACATTTTGGTGTTCTTTTTCTTTTTCTCTCTTTTACGTGCCTTGTGGGAAAGTTTTTTTTTGTCGAGGATTACTAACCAAATGAAGAAATGGTTTTTTTAGCCCTATTAAACGAAAGCTAAAAATGAAGGATATGTTGATTATTTAAGTTAAAAAGGAAATTATTTGTGATGATTAGGTCTTGGCAGTTTTGAATGAGAAACTTAGGGGTTGTTTGGTCGTTGGTTAGTAAATACGATGTTGGATAGTTTTTTAGTTATGTTATATAAAAGTCGACAATATCAAGTATGACATTTGGTTACATTTTATAATACTACATAAGTATATATTAGGTATAATTTATGAGCCAATTAGTATATTATATTGTGTAGAATAGAAGAAGGAGTAACTAATATACCAATGAATATTACCTAGCAACCAAACAACCTCTTATTGTCTTCAGCTAAAAAACAACTTGAATATACAATTGCAAACCTTAAAATTACATCTAATTGATATGTAAATGTTTTAAGAGTAACAAATAATAATCAATACTATTTTTTTTCATTATAACAACTACACATAAATACTATTTGAAGAAGTAAAAACACATGACTTGATGATAATAAATTATGTGGGAAGTGAAAATATTATTTTGTTATGGAAAATTTGGTGTATTAATTTGAAAGAGTCAAGATTTTCAGTTAGTGAATTATGTATTGGAGTACAAATTAATAGAATGTTACTTCTAAGTTAGGTTTGCTATGGAATTGAGCAAAAATATTGTTTCAATGTTGTGGATCACATGTCAACATAACATTAGATTATTTTAATACGCATAACATTGCATTATTTTAATATGTGCATAAGTTTTCTCAAATTAGAATTAGAAATAACTAACCAAAACATATTATGTATTTAAATGTTCGATTAAAATAAATGTTAGTTTTAAAATATAAATACAAACAATTTCAAGAAATTGTCTATATGTTTGTCTTTTTTCTTTACTAGGCCTAAGGTTGATATCATCATGAAGAAAGCTTAAATGGAAACACACAAAAAAAAAAAAGAAGGAAAATCGATAAAGACCAAAGATATATTTTTATGGGGTCAATGCACAAGTATAGCAGGATGACTTATAACTCTAATTGAGAATTTTTGTTTTTATTTTAATTATTTTTCGTAAAAATAGGATGTGTGAGAAATGGTATAATTATTAAAACCGTTTCATACTTATTCCAAATTGACTATACAACAAAGAACCTAATATTCTATATGTTGTTTTATAAATTTGGTCATTATCAAGGAACTTATTGCGAGATTATTCAAGTATATTCCTTTAAAAATGAATTTTATAATTAAGAATTTCTATTTTTTATATAAAAAATATTTATTTCTTGAATAGGACCTTATATATATATATATATATATATATTACTTTATTTGTTTTATTTTAGTCCAGAATGTAGTTTAAGAAAATAAATAACAAATTTAAATTTTATGGTCTTGAATTAAAAATATATCAAAATATCATTTAATTTCATGGTTTTAAACATGTTAAGGGAAAAGTTAAATTTAAAAATTTGTCCAAAAAAGAAAAAATATATTTTTAAAATGGAGTAAAAAAAGTAGCATAAACAAATTAAAACGAACAGAATAAACATATTAGGATTAATTTGAAACTTCACCTACCCTAGACTTTTGGAACAGGCATATAACTAGATTTTCGGTCAAATCCACAAATAATTTAGAGCTTTTACGTGTCTCTCTCATTATACTGTCTAAATCAAGTTGTATTATCTTCGAATATGCTCTTAGATTATTTTTAAAAAACAAGACAGTTCTTTGTTTTATATATTTTCTTACTTCTAACCATATAAAATTTTCAACATGTACCAAAAACAATGAGGTAGATTATATTTATCTTCATAATTAAAATTTAACAACAACTTCCTGCTAATCTTTTAAGAAAAGAAATGAACATTAACAACTATGATTCAAGTTAATTAGCATCTAATAAACATTGGTATCATATTTAAAGTTTCTCAAAACTGTTTACACAAGATACTACAAAAGCCGATCTAGAATTAGCTACTACACGTATCCAATGCAACCATGCTTCGATAACTTTTCTTTTTGAGCCGAGGGTCTATTGGAAAAGCCTCCCTACCCACAAAGGTAGGGGGGTAAGGTTTGCACTTGTGGGATTATACTGGGTATGTTGTTGTTGTAGCTACATGTATCGAGTTCTATCTTATATATAAGCAGCAGCTGGTTGCATTTGACAGCTACCTGTGTTAATGTAACTTGATAATCTGCCTCAATTGCCAGATCCAAGAGTACATCATTCCGAATGCACAATATATGCTGATCATCATAAGAGGCAAGAAAGGAAGCCTCTCAGCAAAGAGAATAGGATGAACAAATTGTCCATATATCTCAACGGCCACGAGACCTAGCAAGTATAACCTCCCAAACCATCCCAAGATGAACCTCGTTTTGTCATATCTTGTCTGTTCACTTTTTGTTGTAAAATGAGAGGAAAATCCAATCCACATCAGTGTAGCATGTAAAAGCAGTAAGAGAACCTTAATTGGATACTCTTGGGCTTCAAATAACAACGGAAATAGAGAATAGCAGGACACTGCATGCACAGCAGGGTTTACGTGTTAGTCTCTGGAAATATAAGTTACGGAGTGGTGCGAAACCAGAAAAAGAGGAAGAAAAGTAGGAGATGCAGCAGCACAACAACAATAGTAACAAAAATAGTATGCAAAGGAAGAAATTTAGTAGTGTAATATTGATAGATACCCTATCTGCAAAGATTTCAAGAGACCCCAACTAAATAAGGATAATTTTGAGGTTGGACATGATATACCTGAGGCAACGGTGTAAAAATGGATAGCTCAAAACACACTATAACAAACCTAACCAACATACGGTAAGTATTGAACACAATGAGTTTTACTCTTAGTTGCGCGGACTCTTCACTTTTGATGCTGCACCCATCTCAGATTCTTCAAAAATACGCTACTTTTGGTGAATCCGACACGCACCTGTTGNGGCAACGGTGTAAAAATGGATAGCTCAAAACACACTATAACAAACCTAACCAACATACGGTAAGTATTGAACACAATGAGTTTTACTCTTAGTTGCGCGGACTCTTCACTTTTGATGCCACACCCGTCTCGGATTCTTCAAAAATACACTCTTTTGGTGAATCCGACACGCACCCGTTGGCATTTTTGAAGAGTCCAAGCAACATAGGACTTTTACTTACTGAGCACTTCTATTAATACAGTAACTGATGGAACAATACTAAAACTAATGTGTTTTTCCATATTCCAATGGTGATTGCAGCTTTGATTTTCTGAAGAAACAAAAGACTCATAGCAAATCGATAGCTCCCTATATCTTCTATCTAGGGAAAAGGAAATGATAAAACTTAAAGCTGGTTATTTCGGGTAACCTCGTGCAATTAAAACTCACAGGTATAATTCCTGCAACATAATAGTGAAGTCAAAATGGAGGATCAAAATGTTGTTAATGATAGGATAGAATCATGAATCTTTTGATGAAGAGAAAGAAACTGATGTCAACCTGGTCTTAGGATCGTTTAATGTGATTCTACTAGCTCAAGGATTAGATTCCATGGTTGAAGACCATTTGACTATAGTGTTTTATCCACACACACCAAAAAAGGCTACTTGTCTGCAGTGGCCAATTTAATTGTACCACAGAATAGAGGAATTTGTTGAATCCTCTCCGCAGTTCTAGTCCAAGTAGATTAGTTAAGAAACTCTCATGATAACTTTTGCTTTAACAAACCTTTATTTTATCCTAATAGTTATAGGTCTCTCAATAACTTCTCACAAAAGAGCAGTTACACCAGAAAATAGGAAAAGCTTTCTGCGCAAAATCAATCTTAAACATCAAGGACGTTAGCAAAGTCATAGATATTTTTGCATGAAAACCAAAAATGGGGATTTAAGTAGACATATATGTATGCCACAATCTGGTTTAATACCAAATTCTTCTAGTTGTTTTCTAGATAAACCAAATTCTTGTACATTTTCCAGTGGAATTTAATTGTGAAGCCTAGCAATTATGCAAGGTATAGCTGATTCATCATGGTAATGATAAACTATACTGCCAGCATTTTTGGAAAATATGTTTTGACCAATTGCAGTATCATGATGATTTATGAGATAAAATAATGACATTAATAATAGAATGGTGCTTGAAAGTAACACTTATTTCCAACTGAAAGAGCTCTGCTTTTTGTATGGTCATGTAAAATGAGCCATTCACAGCAACATAAGAAACACAAATTACGGAACAACTTCTAGAAGATGATAGCATACAGAAGAGTGACTGAACTATACAGAAAGATATAAATATGAATTTTCTGCTAATTGAGATGGTAAAAGACTTGTCACATAAATCATGTTGTGATACAAATTCAGGCCTTCCAGATGACTTTGAGAGGTCAATCACCACTAAAAAGTGAGTAAAAAGTGAATTACCTATGGACAAATAGAAATAGTGTTTTGCATCTTCCACACTTTTCAATGAAATGATGGCAAGGGGAATCACAAAGTGAAGCGAAGCTTTCTCATGGACATGCCAGCCAAACATAAAGCCGCATGTGTAAGCATAGGCTATCCATCTAGTAATCATCCTTGGTTGGGGATCTTTCCAAGCTTTTATAAGACATGGGGCTATTGCAAGTAAAACAATACTGAAGGTAGCCATGGGGGTGACCTGCAATATATAGAGGTCTGTGTAAGCATGGGATGTTCACAAGTTCTCTAACTAATATTATTTGCTGAAAGATAACACCTTCTATCATGTTTTATCTCAAAATAAGGTAACTCTTTTATCATGCATTTGAATTTGAAGATTCCTAATCAGTGAGCTAGTTAACGAAGTTATTGTCAATAAGCAAGACACACAACATATGTTGGATGACGAGATGAATGGGTATGCTTACTCTAGGTAATATAGCAAAAGGAGAGGAGTCCCCAACTAGTCCACCAGTGAATGAAGCTGTCGGTGTCTGGACGCTGAAACCCATTTTCACAAGCGAAAATGCTAACACTTTATCGAGAATTATATAGAACACCCAGAAGTTCGGAGCCCAGTAAGCATGACAGAGTCCCCGACCAAATGGAAACATTCGATGGAACACTTGTTGTATCTGCGACAGGATTGAAAGCAGGTGGCAAATTGTCAGGACTTGATGGTAGAGCACACAGGCAATGAATATCATACCATTCAATAAACAGAAACAACCACTTCGATCAGCCAAGGTTAAATTTGAAACAAGGTTATCTAATTGCCGGAGATTTAGGCATCATCAGCAATCAGGCTAAAAGAATGAAAAGAACAAGACAATAAAACTTAAGAAAGTACATTTCAGCAATAAAAGTCTACAATTTTGTTACTAGCTAGATGCAACTCATAACATTGGAGCAATTTTTATTAATATTCTACGAGCCTACAAGTCTAAATGGAGCTACATGGTTTGTGAGGATTCATACAGATGAATCCAACTATCCTTCTTTTCTTTTTTACAATGTAGGACAAATTCATTAATAGAGTACCAAGAAGGTACTGCAAACAGCAAAGCAAGAGATCACTGTTTTAGTTATACCCCCAAGAAATCCAAGCACATTGAGATTGAGGGATTGTTTGTCGTTGTTCTAAGACTAAAAATGTCCATCTTATTTCTAGACATATTGGTGAAAACATCCATGCATAAACTAATAGAAAATAAAATATCAATGCATTCTTGACGAACTAAATCTTTCTGCTAGTGAAACCAAGACAATAGAACACTAGTAAATAACATCTAATTCTACATGTGATCCAAATAGGGAACTAACTAGAGAATCAACTCAGACAGAGAACTAAAGATCAAAACTTTCAAATGCAGAAAAGAGCAAAATTTACCTGTCCATGATACAGAAAAGGCCCATAAGCAGCAGCAAAAACAGCCACAACTGCACTCCCCATAATAACCAATCTCCCAAACCCCCTAATCAACCCACCCCTGCAATAATGCCTCAACAAATAAACAAAATAAACAGGAGCAGCAACAGCAAACAAATGCTTAAAACACAACAAAGCTGCAAAAACAAAACCACCTAGCAAATCCTTCCCTTCCTCCAAAGCTGAAAGAGATATCAAAAGAATCCCCAAAAGAAACCCATTATACTGAAAATGCAAATGGTCTACAATCATCAACCCAGGCGAAAAAATAACCAAAACCCAGATCAAAACTCTCTCTTTGTACCCCAAATTCCGTGTCAATCTATAAATACCAAAAACCAACACAAAATCAAATACTATAACAGTAAGTCTTTGAAAAAGAATTGTGGGTTGTGATTTGTAATTGAGACCATGCTGAAGATTAACCATAATGGGGTCCACAAGGGAGGCAAAGAAAGAAAGAAAATGCTCGAAATGAGCAAAGAACGGAGGATAATCGAGGGTCCATGGGCTTGTTTCATCAGAATACCACTGAGAAAGAGGAAGGGAGTGAGTTATAGCAAGCCAATTACGGTGGACTTCGAAATCTGTGCTGTGATAAGCTGGGATTAGAAGGAACTTAATGCATGTGGCTACCAGAGAAACCCATAAGATCTCTGTGATGGGTCTATTGGGTTTCAGTTTTAGGATCGGAGTTTGATCAGAGTGGTGTTTGTGGTGGTTCTTTGGGGGTTTCATGGCTTTGGGCCGACGGCGAAGTGGTGTTTGGGGTTGAGATTTGAGCGGAGGGGAGCTTGAAGAAGAAGGTGACATGTCAGCAATAACACGTCATGGATTGTCCAGGTCAGCATCTAGCTGGCTGTGTTGTGTTGTGTTGGGTCGGGTCGGGTTATACTTGCTTAGGCCCAATTCTTAGATGGATAATTTTGGGTCCAATCCATTAACTCTCTAATTTCAAGTTCTGATGAATGGGCCGGATTACACCTTTTTTGGACTGATTTTGCCATCTTTAAATCAAACTTTTGCAAAAATTATCTCTTTTCGGGGTAATCTTTAATTTTTGTCCTCAAATTTGATGGTTTTTTTATTTTTATCTTTATTCTCATCAAATACAAATTTGTGGATCAAAATACTCTTATAAATCTAGACTTGATTCGCTCAATATAAACTTAGAGAACTTTTACCTCGTACAATATAAATTTTGTAGCAATTAAGTTATGTCGTATAAGTTGTGTGGTAATTTTCAAAAAATAATTAATGTTCAAAAACTAATGTTATATCTTTTAGGATAAATTATGTCATTTTAAGAGAAAAAAAAATGATAGAAAATGTGGGAGAGTAGAGTATATGTGTTGGTTTGTGTATTCTTTTTTGTTTTAAAAAAGAAAAGAAAAATACATTATACTCTATCAGCATAAGGTTAGAGTATAACTTAGATCACAAAAATAGTTATTTGTTGTTTTCAGTATTAATCACATAATTTGTTATGTTTTTTATATATAGCATGACTTATGGGTCTTATATTATAATACGAAATATATAGACATAATAAAAAGTGTTTGTTAGTTTGATGTTAAAGTTTTTTTTTATTCATTTATTATTATTTAAAATTATATATTGAATAACAAATAAAAAAACTAACACCCCATTTTGGGACATCTGTGAATTGTGAGAATGACCCCTTTAAATTCATTTATATGAGAAACCTTTAGAAAAATCTAGAGAAACTTGTTGCTGATTGCCAATTCTTTCTCCTAAACTTCTCTTGAACATCTATTTAAACCTTCCACTCCCATAACACCCACCACAAGTGAAGTTTCTTTAGATGATAAAAAAATATAATTTGTTTGACTTGTTTGAATTTGTATTGGTTATCGACGTGTTTATTTATTAGCTTAATTTATTTCACTTCATCAAAAAATTGAGGTAGTATACAACTCAAACTTACTATGAAAAATCTTATTGAAATATTTCCATAAAGTACTAAACACAAATCATTGTAATAAATCATAATAAAGAACAAAAAATTATAAGGTATTAAAAATTTATAAAAGAATAAGCAAAAAAATTACTTAAAACTTAATAAAAATTAAATGAATTAAGTTATGATTCACTTTTTAGCTTATTTTAGCCTAAGTAATTTTTAAAAAAATAAATAACATGTTCATTTATTAATTTAATTTATTTTAACCCGTCTAAATTCAATCTTTTCACCCATTTGACACTCATGCATTGAAGTCACCTACATCTGCCAGCACTACTTGTACTATCCTAACTCTTGGGGGATTGGTTGCTTTTGTGTAATGAAAAGCAGCTGGAGGAAAGTGACAATTTGTCACACTTTTATTGGGTGAGATACATTTTTAATCAATATTTATATTACTTTCATCTATTATTATATTTATATAATAAAATAAATCACTAATTTAAAATCTTGAATCCTTATCTGATATGAGTGGCATTTGATGTCAACATATTGGAGTCATTAATACCAAAAAAAACCACATCTTCTTACCAGCTAACATATTTTCCATCATGACTCATTAGAAATAATAATTAAGTGAATGGTGTTCTATCAAAAAAGTTCATCTCCTCCCTTTAAATATTGGGAAGATTAGCAAACTAGTCAAACTTTCTAAAATAATTATTAAAAATATCTACACTTTAAAATAATTATTGAAAATGTCAATATGTCAATATTTTAGCAAATAAAATGTATCATAATATAATTGATTTTCTTTCCTTTTATTTCTCAAATCAGGTCCCACATTCAACTAATTTTACTCTCCTATACGTGAAAAAAAAGAAGCTCCCATTACCCACTTTCCCCTCTTTCTAGGTTTTTACCTTAAATTCTTCCTTTTTCTCTCTTGAGTTTTTCACCATTGTTCTCTCCTTTTCTTGTGAAAATCACCTCTTCTACTTTCCTCCAATTTGTTCAAGAAATCTCACAATTCCTTTAAAATATTTTTCACCCACGAATAAAGGTAAATACATTGCCATCAAGTATCTTTTGATTTCCAAAGTTGGGTGCTGAAGATTTTGAAATACTCGTTGAAGACCAAGTTGAGGAAGAACAATTTCCTATTAGTTTGTTTTGTATTTATAGTTTTTTTTTAGAATTTTGTATCCTTTCTCAATTAATATTCAAATCTGTATGTATGCTATTAATTTTTGTATTCATTTAAAATCTCATGTTGTATAGTTTATGAATCTTGTATTTGTTCCTAAATTGAATTCATCCCAAATGTATGTTAACTAGATATGTATTTTATTTATAGGAAGAACAACTTCCTATTGGTTTATTTTGTTTTGCTTTTATAATTTTTTTTTAGAATTTTGTATCCTTTATCAATTTGTATAAACCGTATGTAAGCTATTAATATTTGTATTCATTCAAAAATCATGTTGCATAGTTTATAAATTTGTTATTGTTCCTAATTTGTATTCATTCTAAAGGTATGTCAACTAGTTATGTATTTTATTTAAGAATGATTGCAATAAATATTCACTTATTCCTTTTCAATTTTATATTTCATTCTCACTTTTTCATCATACTGTTTTTTGTATTTTATATATTATTATACAAAATACTACATAAAACTAGAATGAATACAAACACAAATAAAATACATATTGGAATGAATATGACTTAAGAAAGGATACAAGATTTTGAAGAAAAAAATAAATACACAGCGAAGAAATACATGAATACAAATACGTTTCTCAAAGAACTATAGATTCATTTGGTATAACTACTACAATGCATACAAATTAATAAAAAAAAATACAAATTTCATTATACAAAATACAACATGAAAACTATAATGAATACAAATAATATACATATTGGAATGAATACGATTTAAAAAAGGTTACAAAATTCTGGAAAACAAAAATACATTGTGAAAAAGGCACACGTTTGAGTTTTCTTTAAAAATGTAATTGATGAGAAAATTAAGTGATANAATGCATACAAATTAATAAAAAAAAATACAAATTTCATTATACAAAATACAACATGAAAACTATAATGAATACAAATAATATACATATTGGAATGAATATGATTTAAAAAAGGTTACAAAATTCTGGAAAAGAAAAATATATTGTGAAAAAGGCACACGTTTGAGTTTTCTTTAAAAATGTAACTGATGAGAAAATTAAGTGATATTTACCTTCTTTTTTAAAAAATATTCTCTCCCTTGATTTTCTCCCTTCTATAATTGTATTCTTTCAAATTAAACAAGTTAAGAAATACATAAATTAGCTATATAATAAAACTAAATTATTGACACTTCTAATAAATATTGAAAATGTGCCTAAAGGATCCTATTAAATGCTAAAATATTGACATTTTGAAAATTGTCCCAATATATCATAAATTCATAATAGCGTACATTTATAAGTAGAGTCTGAAAAGGATGATGTTATACACATAAATCTTATTTTTTTCTTGTGAAGATAGAGAGCTAGACTATTTCTGAAGCATTCTTGACCTTAATATCTCTAACCACAAATTAAAAATGCGCTTTTTCTATTTTTGATTGGTTTACGATTTTTCTATATTATAGTTAACATCTTCTTGATTTGAAAAAGTGCATATATAAGTCCAAAGCTAGCTTGAGACTTATCTAAAGAAAAATAAGGTCCAAATTAATTCATGTCTCACTTTCACTGTTTTTGAGTAAGTAAAGTACGCTCTACTAATTACAAAAACTAATTTTTCAATTTAGAATTGTTATATCCACATTCTATGGTTGAAAGCATTCACAAGGCATAATTAAGGGGTTTTTTAGGGGTAGGGGAGCAAGCCAAAATAGTGAATGTAGACATTTTTGTTCTTCATAATTAATACTAAAATCCAAAATGGAATGAATGATAATGTTTGGATCCATATCATATACGTACATCATTGTAGGAAAATAGTATTTTTATTTTTTTAATAAAGTATATGATAAAGTACTTTTTTCTCTTTCTAAAATGAAGGCAAAAATATTTTGTACCATCTATATGGCATATACAGGAAATCTAGAATCAAAAATCAAATTTATAGAAGGTCTCAAAATTAATGTCAATTATTTCATAACTACAATGACGTATATACCATTAATAAATTTTATTAGGACGATTCTTCCTTAGGATCTAACTATAAATAGTGGACTCTAAGATCCTTTTTCCAACCTGCTCCCATTTCAATTTCGAATCAAGAAGAAAACGGTTCAAATGGTACGATCCCTCCGTCACCTTAGAATGAAAGGGGAAATCTCGTAATTTTTGGTGTATGAAGATGCGTTGTTAGGTGCTCCATTTTATTTTTATTTGAAAGGAACAAACAAGTATTATACTCATATTTTGCAATCTTAAACTCTATTATTACGAAATATATCAATCGAAAAGTTTTTTCGATGACGTTGCCAACTATCAACGGTTCAACACTGAGGTTGGAGGCGTTTCACTCTCTCCGTCTCAATTCATGTTAACTTATTATATTTGGTCATTTCAATTCACGAGTTCACAAATTACCCACTAATTGAACTATTTTGGATAAGAACATAAATATAGGAATTAAGTTTGACCTTTTAGATTGGATAGATATGACTTTCTTTTACTGTATAATGTTTTCTCCATTTTTGTTGTATTAACCAACTTTTGTAATGTCACATTCGATAGGAGAAAAGTAGCATACAATACAACGACACATATATGGAAGTCGGGTAAGTAATTTTACTTCAAGACAGCTATTATTACTATGAAAATGACATAATGTGTATTCGTGTTTAAAATCCGTTATTCCCACAATCTCGTGTCACACTTTTATTTTTAGTTTGTATCAAAAATATTATCAAACTTTTTAAATTTATAAATAAATTATTTTTAAATTCTTATTTTAATTTTAATAAAAATAATAATTTATAGTCATATAACTATCTAAAAGTTGATTTAGATTATAATTTTTTTTAAAAAAAAAATCGTAAATTGGGACAAAAGAATATACTCTTTAGCTGAATAAAGGTAGATTCCTCCCTAAACTTATCTCGAAAAATCAGTTACACGCTTAAACTATTATGACAACCTATTACACACATTTACTATTTAAAAGTGAATTTATTTACCCCTGAGACGCGTAACACCACTCTCACAATATGTGGTGCATTACACTCGCTGCCACATCAGTGCCATGTCAGCGCCATGTCAGAAATTTAAAAAAGTATATTATTTTTATTTTTAATTAACTTTTCTTTTGTTTACTATATTTTACACTAATTAATCTCCAATTAATTATTAAAATTCTCTAATAATTATATTTTCTTCATAGCAAAATTACAATAAGATGAAAATTTTAACAATGGCCACCAAGAACACTAATAGAAACATGGAGCTGATTTATGGAGTGGAAAATTCTTCCGTTTCTCTCAAAAAAAACTGTCATAGCTGCAGTGGCTAAGAAACCCCCAAAATTTTATCCCGTTGATGACATTAAGAAATCTTTTGTTAACAAACACAAATCAAAACCCACAAAACCTAGATTGATGATAAGTAATTTGCTAAGCAAGCTGAGAAGAAGTCGAACAAGGAAGAGGGAGAGATTTTTGCTTAAAGAAAGAGGAGAAAAATGTGATTCATCAAAAGGGTGGGGTTGAAGAAGAAGAAGAAGAAGAACATGGTGGGTTGTGAAGAAGAAGAGGTGTGAAGAGTGAGGTGAGATCTAATTGAATTTTAATTTTTGTCTATTTTAATAAATCTGACGCACCTAACTTTATTTTAATTATTTTTCCACATCAATTTTAGGGGTAAATAAATTCACTTTTAAGTAGTAAAAGTGTGTAATAAATCGTCATAAAAGTTTAAGCGTGTAACTGACTTTTCGAAACAAGTTTAAGAGGGAATCTATGACTTTTACCCTGAATAAACAAGGCAAGCAAGTCATATATTAATTGTATCTAATTTCATTCACTGCTTAGACAAAATAATCCATAGTTTTCCAAAAGCGGAAAACAGAAGCGATTTTCGCACAAATTCATAGTATTCTTTAACAAATAATTTTTCTTATTTGTTAAATAGTTCAAAATGAATGTTTTGTAATTTTAAAGTAATTTATTGATAATTCTTTTTATTTTTTGAAATGTTAAGATTTTTATCGGTTAATTTTGATTATATTTATTTTGGTTACAAATATTGAATATGTTCAAAATATTTGTTTAGTTTGATTAAATCATCACTTTTTGTTAAATTGATTTTTTTTCATGTCATTGATTACATTCATCACATTTGTTGATATTCGTTATATTTATTAATATTTATTTTGGTTTTTTTTTTTGAACCGTCTAGGACTATATTAAAGCGCAGATAAATAATTAAATACACATATTTTATTAGTCAGTAGTTTTGAGCACACAATTTGAGCCCATAATATTGTACAAAGATGGTTTAACATTTCCTATTTAAGTTCATGCTTAATCCCAAAGCAAAGGAGTGGTGAAATATTTTTCAGAATTAGGAGGAATAAATTCCAAACTGGGAAAACCTAAAAAAAAATCTCCTCCCCTATAACGCCGCCACCCAGATCCATCTCTCCCTTTTCCTTATTGTTTCCAGCAAACCAAAATCATCAGTGCTATATCACCACAAGCCACCATACCACAACCCCGTTTCTTTCACTGGTCCGGCGAGCTCAAGCAGCCAACGAGCTCGCCAACACCCAACAAGCTTACTCCGGCAATCGATGGCCAAACGAGCTTAAGGCTTCGACCAGATTTAACAACCAGTGTTATACCCTCGTTTCTACCCTTCTCTTGCTACTACCGGCAAGGAGCTCCACGCTCCGATCGGAGCACCAACCAACCAAATGACAATGAACTTTACATCTGACTACCTAAACCTCACTGTTTCATATAGTTGCTACTCGAAGTTGTGACCAACGAACTCAAGCTGGTGCAACCAACTTACAACCCTTTTCCCCATTCTTCTTTTGTGATCCCCCCCCCCCCCCTCTATTTTACAGGTTTTTTGGTCAACGCTGATTATCAACAACAAATCAAGTTTATATCAACCTTTTATTTTCGGTGAGGTTTGCTACTCTAATGTCCTCTATTTTATTTTTGAGTCTATTTTATTTTTTATTGTTGAGAATACTTTTGCAATACTGTTTAATTTTTATGAAATTGTTGGTGAGCTCCAATTTCATTGATTTTTTATAGTGTTTTATTTTCTACATTTTGGATCTCGATAGAAAAGTTAAATCTCAACTAAACAAGTTTATTTTTTGTATTTTTGTTCAAATTTGATTAATTATTATTACATTAAATGTAGTAATACTTTTAATGTAGTAATACTTAATCAAATTTGACAAAACTACAAAGAATAAACTTGTTGAGTTGAGCTTTAACTTTTCTATCCAGATCTAAAATGTAGAAAACAAAGCACAATAGGGAAGAATCAATGAGATTAAAGTTCCATCAAAAAAACAATAATCTCATAAAATTAAACAACACTTTCAAAGCCATTCTTACTAGTAAAAAGTATAATAGACTTGAAAACAAAATAGAAATCGTCGGAGTAGAAAATTTCACCTGAAACAAAGGAATGATAAAGATCTGATTTGTTGTTAGTTAATGTAGACCAAAACACCTACAAAATGGGAAAAGAAATCACAAAAGGGGAGTGGGAAAAGAGTTATTTGTTGGTCGTGCGACCTTAAGCTCACTGGTCAGAGTTTCGAACAGTACCAAAATCGACTAATGGAATTTTGGTGGTGAGATCTAGGGTTCGTTTGTCAGTGGTTGTTTGGTGTTTCGATTCATCTGAGCGTGGAGCTCCTGACTAGTAGCAGCGTGAGAAGGAAGAAACGAGGGTAAGGCAGTGATTGTTGGGTCTGATCGGAACTTTGAGCTCGTTTGCCCACCGATTGCCGGAGTAGATTTGGTTGTGTGGTGGCGAGCTCGTTGTTTGCTTGAGCTCGTTTATTTTTTGAATAATGAAACATGTTTTAACTAATAGTTAGTGCTAGCAATATTTGCACAAAAAAAAATTCACAATGCTTTCTCTTTCAACTGAAACTGACTTCAAGGTAATTCTTATGTCATCAAAGACTTTGAACTAAATTTAACATCATGCTTCAAGTTCCCTCACCATAAAGAAAGTCTAAATTTTCCAATGTTTAAAATGTTTTGATTAGAGAACAATTTGTGAAATACGCTCACATTTAGAAAAATGTTTAACGTATGCAACTATAATACCATAGGCTTGACTTTCATGTAAAGTTTCACTAATGTGAGAACATTTTAAAATGAAATTATGTAGGGCTTTTTATTAATTTGTAGTGTAGGCTTAAGGACATGTAGGATATTCATTTAGATAGAAGTGACTTAATCCCTTCTTGAGCATTAAACTAAATTTGTGTTTTCAACTTTTGTGTCGCTTTTAGCATTTAATCCTCTGTGTTGTCCCTTCCTTTTGTACTTTTTGACTTCTTTTGAAGTTTTGCTTGTCTGAGTTTTTTCGCCCTTCTCATCGTTTTTTTTTAAGTTTCTCTTGTTTGTTTAGAGTGTTCTTCTTCTTTTGTTGAAATTTGCTTACTTGCTCTTGTACGGAAATTTTAACTATTTTTAAAGGTGTTTCTGTATTGCTGACTTTCATGGACTATGTAACCTTTATCTTTGACAAATTTAAACTTTGAATTTTTTTTTATAACTTGCACATCATCAGTGCGCTCAAGAAAATCAGGCCAAAAGAGGAACAGTGCATAGAAGCACTCAAAAAGGACAGAGGCTAAAATGTGGTTGTCCAAAGAAATGGTTTAAAGATAAAAGTGGGGACATGCTAAGGATTAATGTCATTTGATAGTCTTTGAAAGGCACAAACGGGACAAAGAAGACCTGCAATCATTTCTCAAATAAAACATTACTCAGGATTTTGCCTCAACAACATTCAGGTCGAGTTCTAGATCACAACACAATACAGTTGAATTTAATTCAAAACTAACAACCCAATGCACATGAAACAGTGAATCTAATTTTGTTCTTATCTTGAATGCATGCAAGAGAACATTTTCAAAAGTTTCAAAAATATGAATGAGACGTACCAAAAGATTCTATGATTTACCACGAAGTCAGTCCTCTCCATTGTATCACTTATTCTTTCATATGAACTTTAATTGTGTTGGCACAATCAAGTCAAAAATATAAAATAATGTATATTTTTTTGAATAAGGAATACGGAACCTCAAAGGACTGCCTACGTATCTCATTGAAATGAGAATCAGATATGCGTGGTTTGTGCAGTTATGACATAAAACATATGTTTTGAACAATAAATGATATTTTTGAAAGAAAAATAACAGAAATGAAAAATCAATGAGTCACACTGACGGGCGGACCACTCAAACTTAAAAAATATCAAACAAAAATCTCTTTTTTTTTCTTATTTTTTTAGTGAAATGTAAGACAAATAAAATTAAATATATACACTGAATATAATATCATGTACAAAAATTAATACGAAGGTATAAATCAACTCGGAGTGATGTCTCATAAATTTGGTGACTAAGAACAACATTGGTAAATTTTTTGATGACTTTCTTTAAAAATTATGCCCCAGTCTCCGATATTCAATCTTGTAGCAACAGTCTCCTTTTTGAAATTTTTGGAGGTCTCCTCAAAAAAATGTGTCCAGTTTCTAGTTTGAAATAATGAAAAGCTTACGGAGAACATGATCAAGTCGTTGTGGCGCCTACGTATCTCGTTGAAGCAGAAATCATGTCAAACATAGTTCCAATATATTGTGACTTGAATAGAGATTTAACTGAGCCTATGAATGTTCTAAAACTAGGCGACCAAGAGTGGACTTTATTTGAAAGTGGAGACTCTAGTGAATACTCGAGTTTGGCTTCGTTAACGATCGTTGACCATCTAGTGGCTAACTCACTTCGTAAGGACACCCCCCCATAAACAATTTAAATTCAACCGTTATGACTCGCATAATCGTCATTTTAGTAAAAAAAAAAATCTAGACAAAGAATATGCCATGATTCAATGGCAACATACATATAATTAAACAGATTATGAATAAATAATAAGTACAATATATATTTAAATATTCAACAAAATATACAAGACACAATGTATGACATAATAAAAGAAAAGCTTCATCAATTTGAAAAGATAAACTTATAATGGTTAGAACTTCTATATTACAAACAGAGTTGCTATTCTATTGACATTCCTAAGACGCAACATCGTGGTAACTCAAAAAGTAATTCTCTTTTTGTTTAAATTCTTTTTAAAGTTAAATTAATTAATTACTTTTTGAGTCACCATGATGTTGCGCCTTATATATATATATATATATATAATTCGGTGAATTTTTTTTATGACTATTTAAAAATTAAATAGAATAAAATGGTGAATTTAAATCTCCCTACAATTTATTGCACTTTTAGTATATTTAACATATAAATAATTTATTTACAATATTAAAAATACTTAATTAAGATGAATGTGATATCAAAAGACTAAATTGTATTTGAGTGTAGGTCTTCTATACTTTCTCCGATTCACTTATTTATTACTCAAGTCGAAAAGCTTTTATTTAAAATATTCATTGTTTTAGAAAATCAATAAGGTTCTAGACTTCTAGTTACTCCTTGGTCCCTCCCATCCTTTTTAGCTCTTTTTTTTTTTCTCTTTTCAAAAAAATATTGATTTAGTGTTTATTTTACTAAATAAATCATCTCTAGTAATTATATATATTTGAAATTTAATTTTGACTATAATGATTCAAAAAGTTCAGAAACTATTACTTAATAATAAGAGCATAATGTAAAGTGTAATTAATTATCTTCAATTTATTAAAATAATTAAATAATATTTTTTTAATATAATAAATAAATTAAAAGGAACGAATTAAAGAGCCACACTTGAATTGTTTACTTCTTACTCCATAAAGTCTCAAGGGTATAAGTATAAAAAAAATCAAATGTGAAACAATTTACAACTTTCCCTAATTCAAATACCTAACACGAGATTAATGCTCATCGTAATCCCTTCGTCATATTTCATTAATAATTTTCGTTATAATATTTTAATAAGTGNCAAAAACTATACAAAAAGTACTATAAGTTGCAATTTTTTGCATATCAATATGATGAAAATATACATCGTAAAATGTTGGTCAAAGTTCTTATTGTTTGACTCTAAAAAAGGAAACCATGACAATTAATTGTGGACGGAGGGAGTACAACTTTCCCTAATTCAAATACCTAACACGAGATTAATGCTCATTCTAATCCCTTCGTCATATTTCATTAATAATTTTCGTTATAATATTTTAATAAGTGATATCATCAGATATTTTATTTTATCAACTAGACGAATTATCGTCAATGTAAATGTGTTCCCATTTTAAATTGNCCCCCCCCCCCCCCCCCCCCAAAAAAAAATATTAAACAACCCAGTCATACTGCAAATTAAATATTTTGTAACAATTGATATCAAGAATTTTTGGCCTTCCTAATTCAAAATTTTGCTATAGATAGATGGTCATTAATTAAAGGATTCTTCAAATTTGTTTCTTTTTTTAAAGCTTGAAGCTTGAGATATCTGAATTAAGTCCTTTGTTTTTTAAAGTTTGAAATTTGAGTTATCTATTCAACAATGAAAGAATCTTATTCATCTCTCAGCATACTCCTTAGTATTCGTTCCATAAATTTGTTACGTTTTTAGAAAAAGAAAAAAACAATAATCTCAAGATCCACGAAAAAAGTGATTTTGAGGCCAAAAAATAGTTGTTGAGTTCTTTTAAAATTTTAAAGTTTATTCGAAATTTTATTTACCCTTTCCCCTCATCAAGTACACACCTGAATTTGAAATGCATGCTCATTATGAAGAGATTGTTTGTAATATACGGAAAAATTATATTAAATAATAAATAGTTACTTTCGTTGTTGTTATTATTATTTATCTGCATTGATGGATCTTCATAACTAATCATATTTTAATGAATTGTAGTAATTGATAATTGCGTTATTAGTAGTTTTTATTAAAAAGGAGAGGAAGTATTGAAAACCCTCGTGATTTGGCACAACTTATTAGTTTTGATCCCAAACTATTGACCGCTTTAAAAATAATTTTTTACTTGACTAACTAAACTCAAATACACTCTAGTAGGAGCATGGAACTTTTAATAAAAGTCGAGAGAAGTGTTGAAGACACTCAAAAATTTGGGAAGAATTTAGGGGTGTATTTCACTCATGTTGCAAGATTGAAGATGTATTTAAGTTTAGTTAGTCAAGTAAAAAGGTATTTTTAAGGCTGTAAATAATTCGAAGATAAAAATAATAATTTAACCAAGTTTAGAATATTTTTAATTTATGACCAAACACTAACTTAACCAATTAAACCCGCATATACGTTTAATGACCTCATTAGTTAGCTGAAAAAGAAAGCCACATTTAGGGTATGACCTAACAATACCAAACAACATAAATAAAATCTATTACAAGTTGCTAAATAGATGCTGATCGCATGTTTTAAGGTCCATTATCTAATTATTTTAGTGTTAATTGATTCCGTCACATGCATCATATTATTGCTTCTGACTCACTTCCAGCTATTCATTACAACACAATTCTTTTTTTAAAAGATCAAAATCTGATCAAACTTGCAGACGTTTTTTTTTTGGGCCAATTATTATTTTATATGTTGTATAAATAAGCAAATGAAATATCTCTGTCATTACGTACTTAGACTTTATTTTATAATTAGAAAATTTCTAGGGAACAGAAAAAAAATCATTCCTCATTTATTTATTTCATTGTTAAGTGTTAACTTCTAATTACGTGTCTAATTTGTAGATTACACGTTCAAGTAACCAATCAAGTGTCAGAGATTCTCTTTAATTAGTATCTCTACTTGTCATACACTCTTAGCTTAGTTTGCAAAAAGATATTTTACTAATATATAAAGCAAACCATTAAAGTGGAACATATTAGAATAAAAATAGAATTAGCTAAGCCCATCTATTGTCTTAAAATAGGGGTAAGATTTATTGTACATGTTTTTTTTACATATCTTATTTATTAAGTTATGACTT
This sequence comes from Solanum stenotomum, assembly GCF_019186545.1. Taxonomy (NCBI): domain Eukaryota; kingdom Viridiplantae; phylum Streptophyta; class Magnoliopsida; order Solanales; family Solanaceae; genus Solanum; species Solanum stenotomum. The sequence continues at coordinate 19,147,168 of NC_064282.1, read as the reverse complement.
ATGAGATTATATTAAATATGTTATTGTCCTTTCTTTTGGTTAATCTCTTAAATCATTGTTCTTTCTAAAATTTTAGCTTCAAAAAGTGATCTTTTACTCCGTACTTCTCTCTTTTTATTTAATTAAAAAAAAGATGTATTTTACCAATAATTTAACTTTTATTTTTTTATTTTTCCTTAAATCAGATGGTTTGTACGACACACACGTTTATATCTTTTTTTATAAACTACTCATTAATTTTAAAAATTCCTTTTTAAATTTCATGCTCAACTAAACACCAGCCATAAATTGTGAAGAGGGAGTATCTATTTTATTTATGTTGATGAATTGTGAAACAGTAATTACACAGAATATTAAGTGTGATAATTTTATATAAAAAATAATAATAATCAAATACTACTACTCATCAAATATGATATTGGATATACTAAACCTTAATACATAAGTTTTTTCCCAACCACACACATAAAAAAGAATAAGAATTTGTTCCAATGGCCAAACAAATCCTACGTGTGATTGACAGAGAAAGAAAGAGAAAGCTAAAATAAAATTTTAAAAATATTAATTATGTGAAACAATAATTGAGATCAATGCCGTTGATTCTATTGACCACGTTAATATTGCGACACCTCCTCATGACATAGAACATGGAACAAATCCCTCTTCGACAAATCAAAACGCCACGTGTGAAGGAATATTTTAAAATTTATACGACACACTTTTCTTTCTAATCGATATCAATAATTATCACTCTATTTAATAATACTATCAATATTTTATCTGAATTCTCCTTCAGTATAACTAAGTTGATTTAGAGAATAGTCATCCACGGAATCGATTTTCTTAATGCCTTCTGAGTCAAGTATGTTGAATATTGCTCGTCTAGTAATTTTGACCCTTAATTTATTCTTTATTTTTTTTCTTTGTCTACGCCACGTGTGCAGGAGAAGTTACTGACATGACGAGGATAGACGTGTAACTGCAAATCCTAAAAATAAAATAAAATAAATAAAATAAGCTGCCCGACGGGTACGGTCAGATGAATTCGGGCAGCGGGTAGAGAAAGACTTTGAAAATTGAGCCCGCATGTCTTAAGCTGGTCCCTTTGATTGGGTCCCACCAACTTCAATGTTTTTAACTGGCTGTGTTCTAATCATGGAAGGAAAGGTGGGGCCCATGATGTGTTGTATTGTGGGACCCATGAGGCCCTGTGATGACACAGCTCCAATGTGGGAGGAAAGAAAAATGACACAGCAAAAAATGGAGCTTCTCTAGAGAAATCATGGAAAAAGTCATTATTTTTTCTTTTTATCCTTTTTAATAGTAGAGTTTTTTTTTTTTGCTTTTTGCTAGTTTGGTCCTATAGTTATGGAAAATTTTGTTACTGTTCAGTTAGTTGTCTGTCTGAACTTTAATTTTATTGATAAAGATTTGATTTTTCGTAAAATGAGTCTTGAGATGCTTGAAACTAATAATACTTTGTAGTACGGCTACTTTATGTACTTAAGGAAGAAAAAAAGCATGCTATAAGAAAATAGTGTATATTGTAATACTAGTAAATTTGCAACAAAAAGCAATTCTCATAGTACTAAAGAAGAGAAAAACATACACCAGAAATTGAATAAAATATCAAAGTTAATGCACTTGTCAATAATATGAGGGAAGTTTTTGTCCTAAAAAAAGTACAAATTGAGAAAAAGTAGTCTTGTTTGCTGTCACAACCAAATTGGCTTATGCAATATACTTCCTTTATTCCACCCACTGGATTCTCAAAAACAACTACTGGTTTTTCCTTTTTTTTCTTTTTCTTTTTGCCATCTTTGCTCCCTCAAGTCCTAGAAATACTACCATTTAGTACTAATATTTTACTCAAGGGGTCCATCAACATCCTCCGTCACAATTTATACAACAAATATTTATTTATCGTCTCAGTTTATGTGAGACAAGACAGTCCTTTAACTATTTGATAAATGGTGTATAGACCCAATTAATTTTATTAATTTATTAGGCTCTTTCAGTTGGGCAACAATATAAATAATAGAATTTGGGCATCCTTTGGCCTCCTCCCAGAATCTACTCTTCTCATTCTTCTCTGCTCTTATCAATCAATCATTCATCTCAGCAAGATCCAGTTTCCTTCCTTACACAACAAACCCAATTTTTCCCTTTTTAAATCTCTTCATACAGAAAGAAGAAAAAATGAATGCTGCACTATACTACACTGGATGTGAAGAAAACTACCAACCCCATTTTCTTGATACTTGTTCTCTTTGCCAAAGAACCTTAGCTCACAACCATGACATCTTCATGTACAGGTTGGTATAATTTTCTTCTTCTTTTTTTTCCAGTTCAGTCATATGAACAGTTTAAATCATGGATCCAACTCTGTTATGATTTATATATATTATAACAACAATTATTATAACAACACAAGTGGAGTTTGGGGATTGTAAATCAAGAAAGATCTAGACCCCTGTTTTTTAGTTTTTTTTTGAGATAAAAGCGATCTGATGGGAGTGATTTTTTTTGTTTTTGTTTTGATTACAGAGGGGATACACCATTTTGTAGCCAAGAATGCAGACAAGAACAGATAGAAATGGATGAAGCTAATGAAAGAAAATGGAAAATTGCTGCAGCAAAGAGATCTTCAAGAACAAAAACAGAGACTCCCACAACTAAAGAAACTGATGCAAATAAAGCTGTACGAAATGGCACGGTTGCAGTCGCTTGATGATGATCAACGAAGCTATAAGCCGAAATAATAACAATAAAAAGACAGAAAATGGGCTTCTGATTTAGGATATCAAGTAAAATAAGGAGTACAGAAATCTTATGTAAAAATATGATCGGAATCACAAAGAGAGTGAATCCATCAAACAATTTTGTTGAATTTTTTTTTCGGTTTTTAATTTACGTTTTGTCAAATATTGTGGAGTGTCTGTAAAAATGGGCGTCCATATATGGAATATGAGATCTCTAGCTTTTTGTAATCTACTGTTTCATCCTTCTTCTCATAATCTTCAGCTGATCCAAATAAGCAAAATAGGAAGACATTCTAAGTTTTCATGTTGATTTTTCTTGAGTTACAAGCTTTGTCGGTCACTCAATTTTTGATAATTAAACTTTATAATCACTTAATTTTTAAAAAAAGTTACTAACTTTATTTTCTTTTTCAAAATTCACTCAACTTTGCCAAATTAATTTTCATAGTTAAAGTTAGAGAAATGTTTAATAGCCAGAAAATTAAAAAAATTATAATATTTTTTTAATTTTAAAATAAACTGATTTTTTTCGTATTTTTTAGTTAAAATATATTAAAATTAAAAGGGTAAAAATGTTTAAAAAGGTCGTTTTTTGAAAAAACAAAACAAAGTTGAATGATTAGGAAGGTTAATTACTCGAAAGTAACCTTCTAACTCTAATTTCTGTAGAGATTATGTAACTTTTAATTATATTATTATTATTATTATTATTTTTACTAGATGTTAGATATCCACTTTGAAATTCTCATATATTTTAATTTACGTCATAACTATTGATATTGATATGGTTACTCTAGCCACACATACAATTTGATGGAGGTATTTTAGGGGATCCCATATTTTAGAGGCCGATCTATAACAAATTTTAAAGGATTGTTTAATTTGAAACTAGGATTCATGTTTATATTATTAAAATTAAAATCATAGCTTGGATATTTTGTTTCATCTTTTATATGAAATAAGTTATCTAGATTATAATCTTACTACTACTATCGATTTTAGCTAAAGCATCCCATCAAATATAGAATAAATTTTAATTGGGATAAGCTACTAAAGCTCTTGACCCAAACATTTATCACTTTAGATTTTAATACGTATGCACATAAAAAGTTCTTTTTACACAATGTGTTATAATAAAATTAGATTTCATTGTTTACCTACTCAGTATGTGAATGTGTACTATCTAAGTACTTTCACAATGCTAGCGTAATGGGTTAGGTTGACCCACCAAAAATAAAGCAGAATTATTAGTGGAAAAAGTAAAATTAAAAAAAAATTATCACTAGAAAAAGCAAAAAGGAAAAAGAGATTATACAAAATAAAAAGTTGCTCATTGATTTGCAGCTCCGCTTATTCAAATGTGAATTGGTTCGAGGAATATTATTACTTATTTTTTTCCTAATTTTTAGACCAACTTTTCATAGTGGAAAATGAGTTTTGTCCATTATTCTCAACCCACACAACATTCAAGTAAAAATGAACTTTTTTCTACGCACAAATGCTTTCTCTATCCCTATTTACTTGATTTTCCGTTTTACTTGTTATTTTTAACAAATCAAGAAAGACATTTTTTTTCTATTATAGCCTTAATTTATTAACATTGCGTTAATATCTTTGAAAAATATAGTGAGTAAATATATTTAGAACTCCATCAACTAATAGGATTAAAATGATAAATTTATTGCACTCATCATTATTTTCTTAATAGGTATGTCAAGTCAAAACTAATTACTTGTTTGTCCTAATTTGATCACTTGACTATCTTGTATCATCACATTAATTTGTAACTACTCCCTCTGTTCAACAATAATTGTCCTCGATCCTATGTGAAAATGAAGGAAAGGAATTAATGGAGAGCCACCTAAAGTATTGCATTGCATTATTAACTTTAAAAAAAATGTAGATCTAAAGTATAATATTATTATGGGTAAAATATTTGCCATTAATCCTAACTTGCTTATCTCAATATTTGCCCTTCCTAACCTATTTTCTTAATTTGGGGTAGTGGAAGCAAAAGGAAGGAGGAAATATTAGGTAGCAATCGAACTCTCATAAAGGTTCAGACTTCGGATAAATCAACCAGATGAGCTGTTAAAATTTATTTTCACATTCCTAACTTGCTTATCACTTTAGCACTGTATTGCTCCTATCACATATTGTCCAGGTTCACTGAACCACAACTTTCCTTTTTTTTTTAAAAAAAAAAAAATCTGGACCAAATTGTCAGTCAATTATTTATGGAGTAATTTTTTTAGTGAGGGAATAAACTTCAAAGTGAGGCTACCTAATTGCTATATAAAACAAATCAACTATATAATTAAATTGCGATAAATGTATTACTAATATTAATAATGTGGTTTAGGTGACACCCCAAAGGAAACAGTCATATATACATACTCCATTCATTTCATATTAGTTTAACTAATGTTGACGTGATATATTTTCTAAGAGTTTTAATTAGAGTTTTAGAAGTTTGAAAAAATAATGGCAAAAATAATTTTCTCACAAATATTTTTTATACCTTGACTCAGAATATTATATTGTTTTAGTATTGATAAACATTTTCCAAATTGGTTAGCCTAACAATTGTTAGTACTATTCAAACACATTAATTTATTTATTTGAAAAACAAACAAAAGATACTTTTAAAATAAGCTATATTTGAAAATTTAATCAAATATGTTCTTAGTTTCTCATTAGGAGCATCGCCAAACATATCAATATTACAAGAGTAGTAGGTAGCTATAATATAATGTTTTAAATGTGTATTTTGTCCTACAACTTGAAGAACAATAGTAGCCAAATTACAAGTGGCAAATAGAGACAATAGAAAAAATTTGAATCACTATATATGTGTGAATTGAGTTGTTTTCTCGACAAGTATAAAGAGAAATATTGAGTTAATTGACCAGTTCTAAAGGAAAATTCATATCTAAATATTGGGACCGAGCTAAAAATTAACAAATAAATACAATATAATTTAATAACTTTTGTTTATATTCAGTATATGTAAAAAACTCATGGATATATAAAACAAATAAATTAAAACACTATTATTAATACCACGTATCACTATTCAAGTGGTGGATAGAGACAACAGGAAAAGCTTCAATATATGTGTGAATCGAGTTGTTTTCTCAACAAGTATAAAGAGAAATATTGAGTTAATTGACCAATTTTAGATGAATTTTTTTATTTAAATATCGAGGTCGAGCTGAAAGTTAATAAACTAATTCAATCTAGCTTAATAATTTTTGTTCATATTTAGTATTGTTAGAAACTCATGATATATATAAAACAAATAAATCATAACACAATTATTAATACCACATATCACTATTCAAGTGACAAATAGAAACAACAAGAAAAACTTCAATCTGTGTGAATCAAGATGTTTTCTCAATAAGTACCAAGAGAAGTATTGAGCAATTGACCAATTCTAGAGGAAAATTCATATATAAATATCAGGACTGAGGTAAAAGTTAACAAACAAATTTGATCTAACTTAATAATTTTTGTTCATAATCAGTATTTGCGAAAACTCATTATATATATAAAACAAATAAATCAAAACACAATTATTAATACCAGATATCACAATTCAAGTGGTAGATAAAGACACTAGAAAATAATTTTCTCACAAATATTTTTTATACCTTGACTCAGAATATTATACTGTTTTACTATTGATAAACATTTTCCAAATTGGTTAGCCTGACAATTGTTAGTACTATTCAAACACATTAATTTATTTATTTGAAAAACAAACAAAATATACTTTTAAAATAAGCTATATTTGAAAACTTGATCAAATATGTAATTAGTTTCTCATTAGGAGCACCGCCAAACATATCAATATTACAAGAGTAGTAGGTAACTAAATATAATGTTTTAAATGTGTATTTTGTCCTACAACTTGAAGAACAATACTAGCCAAATTACAATTGGCAAATAGAGACAATAGAAAAAATTTGAATCACTATATATGTGTGAATTGAGTTGTTTTCTCGACAAGTATAAAGAGAAATATTGAGTTAATTGACTAGTTCTAAAGGAAAATTCATATCTAAATATGGGGACCGAGCTAAAAGTTAACAAATAAATACAATCTAATTTAATAACTTTTGTTTATATTCAGTATATGTAAAAACTCACGGATATATAAAACAAATAAATCAAAACACTATTATTAATACCACATATCACTATTCGAGTGGTGGATAGAGACAACATGAAAAGCTTCAATATATGTGTGAATCGAGTTGTTTTCTTAACAAGTATAAAGAGAAGTATTGAGTTAATTAACCAATTTTAGATGAAATTTTTTATTTAAATATCGAGATCGAGCTGAAAGTTAATAAACTAATTCAATATAGCTTAATAATTTTGTTCATATTTAGTATTGTTAGAAACTCATGATATATATAAAACAAATAAATCATAACACAATTATTAATACCACATATCACTATTCAAGTGGCAAATCAAAACAACAGGAAAAACTTCAATCTGTGTGAATCAAGATGTTTTCTCAACAAGTATCAAGAGAAGTATTGCGCTATTGACCAATTCAAGAGGAAAATTCATATATAAATATCAGGACTGAGGTAAAAGTTAACAAACAAATTTGATAATTTTTGTTCATATTCAGTATTTGCGAAAACTCATTATATATATAAAACAAATAAATCAAAACACAATTATTAATACCAGATATCACAATTCAAGTGGCATATAAAGACACCAGAAAAAACTTCAATATTTGTGTGAATCAAGTTATTTTCCAATAAGTATGAGGGAAGTATTGAGTCAATTGATCAATTCTAGAGGAAAATTCACATTTAAATATCGGGATCAAGCTAAAAGTTAACAATTAAATTTGATCTAACTCAATAACTTTTGTTTATATCGCTATTCTACTACTAATAATTTTTAAATTTTGACTCGGTCTCAATCTGAATCTATAGGCATCACCTGTCACAATATTATACTAATTTAAACCTAACTGCTGGCTATTGAATATTATTGAAGATTGTAATTAATGTATTAATCATGTTTTAGATTTAGTAAGTCAACTAATCCATTAATTAGTTAGAAGCTGTTAATTAGTTAGATTAGTTAGTTACATTCTTTCTAGAAGATTCCAATGCAAATGTTATGCTCGTGTATATATACCCCAACTGTAAATGAAAGCATTTTACTTTTCTCATTTCAATAGAAATACATTTTTCTTTTTTTTCTCTGTATTCAATTCAGTTTGAGTTCCGCCATTGATGCAGTTTTGATATGGTATCAGAGCGAATGTTCGCTAATTTCGATCGAGCTATCTCGATCTAATCCATCTCATCGAGTTATCTCGATTTATGCAGTATTTCTATTTATGTTTCTTCTTCTTTCTTTCCTGAATCGAAATCATGGTTGTTGGTGAAAGTCCGTCTGCTTCTAAAGGTGTCACCATTACTAACAATAATTCAACAAGTGCTCTGTATGTACATCCCTCAGATAGCCCAGGGATGATTTTTTTTCCTGTTCAATTCGATGGAGCAGGTTATCGATCATGGAGAAGAGAAGTGATGCGAGATTTGTCAGTGAAAAACAAACTCGAATTCATCGATGGAAGCTGTGTGAAGCTAGCCGCGAATTCATCCATGTCATGCCAATGGCAGAGGTGCGCGACATGGTAACATCCTGAATTTTGCATTCTCTGACCAAAGAGATTTCGGATAGTGTAGAATATGTCAACGATTATGTGGAATTGTGGAAGGAACTAGAAGATTGCTATGATCAGACAAACGGAGCTAAGTTGTATCAAATTCATAATGAAATCAATGATCTCACATAGGGGGTTCTCGACATCACTGTTTACTACACGAGGATGACGAAATTTTGAGAAGAACTAAGCACATTGAACATGAAAAATCAGTGTAGTTGTATCTGTGTGTGGGGTGCCAAGGATAATATGCATAAAGCAGAACAGGATTGTCGATTAATTCAGTTTCCTATGGGACTAGATGAGATATATACAGTGGTGAAGGGTAATAATCTTATGATGAACCCATTCCCCTCAATGGCACAGGCCTTTTCATTGTTAATTCAAAAGGAAAAGCAGAGAGAATTTCGATTTGCTGGTCGAATGTCCATGGATGAAAGTTTCCTGAATGCAAGTGTTGTCCTCAACAAAGGCAACCTATCAAGGAATTTTAGAACTAATTACGCTGGAGGTAACAACAAGTCTGGAGGAAACAATAACTTTTCAAGTAACATTTTCTATCAAGGTAGCAGTAGTGGAAGAAATGCCTTGATTTGTGACTTCTGCAAGAGACCAGGTCATACCAGAGGTAGATGCTACAAAATACATGGTTATCCCTCGAGTAACAACAAGGCACCTAATTACAATAATCAGCCTTATAGACAGAGCAATCAGAACTTCAAAGGAAATAGGGTAATAACTAATATGCATGGAGGTCCTGCTGATACAATGTCTACTAATTCTCCTAGTGGGGAAGAATTCTCACAAAGCAATGGTGGTTCTAATGCTAATATCACAAATGAACAATATGGATTTGATCCAGCACTTTCAGAATGAGAATATATGAAAGACCTCCAACACCAACACTTCGAATGCTAATGCCAACTCTATGAACTTTGCAAGTATTGTAGTTCGTTCTTCTTCTGTTGATATTGATAAACCTGTATGCAAATGTTTTGAATCAAATCTTGATATGTGGATCATAGACTTAGGGGCATCCAATCATGTAACATTTAACAGAAACCCCTTAACCAATATTAAAACCTTACTATACCCTTTATTAGTTTCACTACCTAATGGACATAGAGTTAAAGTAATTGAATTTGGTGATGTGTTAATTAATTTTCAAATTACTTTACATAAAGTGCTATATGTTCTTCATTCAAGTACAATCTTATTTCCATCCATTCTTTGGTCACTTCCATGAAATGCATAGTTTTGTTCATCAGTGCATTATGTTTTTACAGGCCCCTTTAGTGAAGAGGCCTCGGGTGATTGGTAATTGCAAAGACGGACTCTAATTCCTTTGTGCAAAATGTTTGAAGACTCCTGATAGTGTCATTGCTGGACCTATATGTTGTTGTCTTTCTAATAATAGTCATATTCATTTTCCCTGTCACTGTTAGAAATGATAATTTTGTTGCTACTAAGCCATTTCATGAAACCACTTGTAAGATACCCCCAAATGACATATCTTCTCAAGTGTTTCCTAGTTCCCTCATTTGTACTTCTACTGCAAGTAATGAAAATCTGTTGTTTGATAATAAATCATGTGTGATTGCAAAAGACAGTGTAGACTTATTGTGGCATAACAGGCTTGGCTATGTACCTTTTGTTAAGATGAGGACTATCTCCACACTTCCAACTAATTTTTCTCCAAAACATCCCTTCTTATGCACCATTTGCCCAATGACAAGACAAGAAAGATTGTCCTTCAAACAAAGCAATAGCCAAACCAATTCCAAATTTGAGTTGCTTCATGTTGACCTATGGGGACCATACCATGAACCTACTTATGATAACTATAAGTACTTTATCACTCTTGTGGATGATTACAGTAGATCTACTTGGACCCATCTCCTAAGTACTAAAAGTAATGCCCTGTATGTATTAAAAACCTTTACAAGTATGGTGGAAAATCAATTCAAAACCACCATCAAATGTATCATGTCTGATAATGGCTTAGAGTTTACTAACAATGAGGCAGTGCAGTTCTTCCTAAATAAAGGCATTGTCCATCAGAAAAATTGTCCATATACACCACAACAAAATAGTGTGGTAGAAAGAAAACAAAAATACCTACTAGAAACAGCCAGGACACTTTTGTTTCAATCTAAACTGTCCCTAAAATACTGGGGAGAGTGTATTCTAACAGCTACCCACCTAATAAACAAACTTCCTTCCGCCCATCTCCACAATAAATGCCCGAATTACTATACAATAGAAAACCAAGCTACAACCAACTTAGATCCTTTGGATGTCTTTGTTACCCCACTGTACCTACGGTTCTCAAAAATAATTTTGAACCAAGAATCACACCTCATGTTTTTGTGGGATATCTTTTTGGAACTAAACGCTACAAGGTAATGAGTCCTGCCTCAAGAAGGATACATGTGTCTAGAGATGTAGTATTCCATGAACACATTTTTTCTTTTTCTTTGTCCTTAGAAAAATGTTCTTTTTCTTTTGCTTTTAGAGCTGTCCAGAACACTTTTTCTAATTCTGTTGATTTTTTTTATTGTACTGATTCAAGGTGTCATAACAATTATGTAAATGATCAAAGAATTGAAATTGATATAGACAGTAATTCATTTCCTAACTCTGATCCCTTACCTATTAATGAAAAATCACCACCCTCACAATCCATTGACCACTCTTTACCACATGCTGGAGAACACCAGTCGATACAACCATTTCAACCTTTACAAAGGAAATCACAGAGAACATAAACTTCCATTGCACATAAAGGACTATATTGTTACTATTCCCACCACTAGACCTCTCATCAACACTACACCTACTACATTTATTCATCCTAACAATTACCTTTCACTCAAAGCATTGTTCACCAGACACCATCACATCTCCCTTGGTGTCCTTGCATCTAATAGTCAAGCGTTGGTTGAGATTGTTTGTCATGAAAGAGAGCCATTATCATATGAAGAAGCATCTATCGGTCCTGCTTAGCAGAAAACCATGACTCAGGAATTTGAATCCCTTTATGCCAACAACACATGGAGTCTTGTTGAATTACCAATAGGGAAACAAGCAATTGGAAGCAAATGGGTGTACAAAGTTAAGCATAAAGCAGATAGAAGCATTGAAAGATTCAAGGCAAAATTAGTAGTGAAAGGCTACACACAACAGGCTGGAGTGATTACACAGAAACATACTCACCAATAGTAAAAATGACAATTGTCATGACATTGGTGGCATGTGCTGTAAAGAAATGATGGACTATGTCTCAACTTGATGTCAACAATGCATTTCTTCATGGTGATCTACATGAAGAAGTGTATATACAAGTACCACAAGGTCTTGAGGTTCATGATAATAGACTAGTGTGCAAGCTTAACAAATCACTTTATGGACTTAAGCAGATTAGCAGGCAATGGTATGCCAAGTTGACTGAAGCTTTGTCTCTCAGAGGATATTCACACTTACATCATGATTACTCATTATTCTACAAGAAGTTAGGATCTCTGGTAGCATTTTTGGCAGTATATGTAGATGATGTTCTTCTCACAGGCACAAACACCACTAAAATCACACAACTAAAGCAGTATCTGGACAACACTTTCAAGATAAAGGACCTTGGTAAACTTCATTATTTTCTAGGACTAGAAATTCTTGATACAGCAGGACGTGTGCTCATTTCCCAGAGAAAGTTTGTGTTGGATGTGTTAAGAGAATATAATTGTTTCAACTATGCTCCACTATCCTCTCCATTAGATCCAAATGTTAAGCTGAGAGCTAAAGAAGGAGCATATGTCTCTGATCCTACATACTACAAAAAACTAATAAGAAAACTGAATTTTCTCACAAACACTAGATTGGACATAACATTCAGTGTCCAACAATTAAGTCAATTCATGCACGATCCTAGGATTTCCCATTTACAAGCTGCATTTCATCTGCTCAGATACTTGAAACAATATCCCACATTAGGAGTACATTTACAAATGATCCTGACTGTACAATACATGCCTTCTGTGACTCTGATTAGGCCTCTTGTACAGACTCCAGAAGATCAATGAGTGGATATTTAGTTTTACTCGGGAACAACCCTATCAGTTGGAAATCTAAGAAGCCAGAGACCATTTCCTTATCATTAGCTGAAGCAGAATATAGGTCACTCAGAAAGGTGGTAGGAGAACTTACTGGGTCACACAGATTGCTCACTGAATTAACTATACCTGATCCTTCTCCCATTGTTGTTTACTATGATAGACAATCTGCCATACATATAGCTCATAACCCTGTTTTTTATGAGAGAACCAAACACATAGAAGTTGATTGCCATTTTGTACGAGATAAACTTCAAGAGGGGCTCATACGCTTACAACATGTTCCTACTAATGATCAATTTGCAGACATCCTTACCAAGGCTCTTACTGGAGTTAAGCACTCAGCTATCCTAGACAAGTTGGCTATGAGATTATCACCACCAACTTGAGGAGGGGTATTGAAGATTGTAATTAATGTATTAATCATGTTTTAAATTTAATTAGTCAACTAATCCATTAATTAGTTAGAAGCTGTTAATTAGTTAGATTAGTTAGTTACATTCTTTCTAGAAGATCCCAATGCAAATGTTATGTTCGTGTATATATATCCTAACTATAAATGAAAGCACTTTACTTTTCTCATTTCAATAGAAATACAGTTTTCTTTTTTTTCTCTGCATTCAATTCAGTTTGAGTTCCGCCAATGATGCAGTTTTGATAAATATAATAAGGAAATAATTGCCGACCAATATGGAAATCTGTATATCAGTACTTAATTATATTGTTGTACCCAATAAGTGCTATGTCTTATACCTAATTAATATTGACATATGTTATGTGTCTTATTATTAATTAGGTAGAGTATTTCACCGGTTCTTGTTCATAAGATATTAATAAAAATAATCTTCTTGAATGATAAATATTCACATTTTCAAAGTGAAGAAAAGTAAAGTCAAGCAAACACCAGAAGATAGTTGACAAAATGTATAAACTATAAATACAACAACCACATCATGTTGACATATTAAGCCTCAATTAATTGTTTGCATTTATAAAAGGTCGGAATTTGAATTATTAGATGTCAACCTACTGAGTATATTTGTAAAAAAAAGGACCAATTATTATTTCTAAATAGATCTGAATTAATTAGATTTCGTACAAATTTTTTAAAATTATTGGAACGCTCTCTTAAAGATTCATGTATTGCTACTGCATTCATTACCATTGCCCAGGGGCGGAGGCAACATATAATGAGGGAGTTCATCCGAATTCCCTCGGCGAAAAATATTACTATTTATACATGGTTAAAATTATTTTTAGATATGTATAATAAATGTTGAACCTTCTTCCACTAGTTCTTGTGTTTACTTCTCAGATTTTGAACCCCTTATTAAAACTTCTGGCTCCGCCACTGCGACATTGCCTATCACCGCCCTAAGTAACCAACCACTAACTTATAACCTATCACCATTTCTATTACTTTTTTTTTGTTTCAATTTATTTGTCTTATTTTTCTTTTTAATCTATTTCTTTTTAAAATATTTTTGTCCTTTTTTGATACTCCCTCTGTCCAACAATAGTTGCCTATTATTGATTTGACACACCCCTTAAGAAACAATAAATATAATAAGGGTAATATTTCTATATTATCCTTTGATTTTATTAAATTTAATTATTTAAAAAATGTGTTAGATGATAAATAATATTTAATAGCAAGGGTAAAAAAAAATACAAAAGGTAAATTATGTCTTGATTGTCTAAATTGGACAATTATTTTTAATATAGTGGACAACTATTATTGAACGGAGGAAGTAACTCTTTACTTCTAACTTTCTACATTCATATTTAAGTCTACGAGATTAAAAGACAATTTAGTACATTCAATATATTTTTAGTATATGACCATAAGACTCAAAAGTCTTCTTTATATTTTTAAATATTACGCCAAATTAAAACTAAACAAACAAATTGAAACAGTTAGAATATCAACTTTCATTACACAACCACTATTATCTTCACCATGAATGAGCCTGTCCCAGATCTAGACCAGCCCAATTGCTAGTAGCACTGGCCACTGCCACTATTTCAGTTTCAAATAAAATTCCATATAAACTACTCTCTGTTCCTAATTATTTGTTCACTATTAAATTATTACATATATTAATAAAATAATTATTAATATAATGAATTTATCAGTTTATCTTTATTAATTATGAAGTGGAGAAATTAAAAATTTAAGATTTTCAAAAAGTCTATCTTTTTTAAAATGATTAATTGAGCGTATAATATGTCAAAAAAAATTGTCTTTTCTTGATTCGTCAAAATAAACAAGTAATTAGGGACAACTAAAAAAAAATAGACAAATAATTAGAGACAAAAGGAAATATTAAAAGAATAATAGAAAAGTACAGTAGCCACTTATATACCTGTAAAGTGGGCAATTTTTTTTGCACGTTATCCTCCCTTTGAGACAATTGCTTAGTAAATGATCCCGTTTTATTGTTTTTCTTGCCATTTATAGACCTTTTAGATATTGATCTAATTATCTCTTTTGATCAAAGTGAAAATTTTATAAAAATAATATTAAACCATGCTCTGTAATTTTTTATATAGTCAGTCCCAAAAATTATATTTGCACAATACAAGTTTGTATATTTGATCGATTGGTTAAAATAATTACATTCGCTAGTTAAATATATAAATAATACGTATTATTTTGTATCAACGGTGTATATTTCATGCATATCATATTATAATATATGTCAGATGTATCCTAAACTTGTCTTGAAAGTCGATTAAATTCTCAAGTGACGACTTATTACACACTTGTACTATATATCATAAATCAAGAGAGGGAGGAGAGCGGATTGTATTTTGTATTTATTTTGCATGGTATTATGTATTTATTTTGTATCAATTGTATTCGAAATACAATAAAATTGTGTTTTGTATTTTTTTTTGCAATGTATTCTTTTTTTTGTTTTGTATAATTTGTATTCGAAATACAACAAATACAATTGTATTCATCATCTCTTTGATTGGATACAAATACATTTGACAAAGAGGATGAATACATTTTATATTCGTATGAATACAGATACAATTGATACAAAAATACAAAATACAATTTTTCGTATACAATTGAAATAAAATATTAAACTCCAACCTATAATTAGTTCAATACAATTGATATATAATAAATTTGAATGTATTTCTGGTTATTATTAGCAGGAGAGAAAAACGTAGAGAGGAGAGGGCGGGCGGGAGTAAGTTGGGTTTTGAACTTTTTTTATGTTGACAGGCAAGCCCAACTTTTTGTTGGGTTGGGCCATCTGAAAATTGAACAAGTCCAATGTTGACATTTTTAGTCATGGACATAAGTCGCTCAAGATTTTGCTGGCCTGTGCACAGAAAAACCTTCAAGAACTTTGTTCGGCTCGCCGGAAAATTCTACGCCGACGACTTCACCGGCGAATTCCCGAATGTGTGCTACTTTGCGCCTTATGCGCATCAATTTCAAGGTAGGTCATTTCCCCCTGTTTCCAACATCATTGTACACTTCACAATTGTTAGTTTTACACTACCTCACTCCACCCCACAAAACCATAAACCCTAAAGTTTCCAGCTTTTCTACTGATAGCTCATATTGCAGTTCAAAATCATTAGTGTCTGTAAAAGGGTTTGATTTTCTTGAGCAGTTTACCCCTTTTAAAATTTTTGCAAATTCCTGTACTTACACTGTCATAACCTCAAATGAGAGGCGTAAAATTATTGTGGGGTTGTCAAGAATGATAAAAGATGAAAAAGTTTGGCTGTTGGAAGCATTTTCAAGAGATTTTTGCCCATCATATTTGGTAAAAATTATGAAGTTGTTTGATGATAGAGAAGTTGCATTTGCATTTTTTAAGTATGTTCTTCAAGATTATTCTGAGAATACTCTGAAATCATGCTGCATTAGTGCGCATTTTTTGGCTGCTGGGGAGTTGAGGCTATTGGCACAGGATATGCTTTCTTGGATCATTAGGAAGGTTGGAAAATGTAGGAGTGATGAGGTGGTGGAGTTCATGTGGAGGGAGCATTATAAGTATGAGAGTGACTTTTCTGTTCTTGATTCATTAATGCGGGCATTTTTAACCGCAGAAATGGTTTCGGGTGCATTAGAGATTTGGAGTAAGATGAGAGACAATGGATTGAGGCCGAGTTCATCTGCTGTCTGCATCCTATTTAAGTTGCTGCTTAGGATTGGTGATTATGGTAGTGTCTGGAAGTTATTTCGGGACATGCTGCAAAAAGGGCCTCGTCCTACTGACACTCTCTTTAATGCAATGATTCTTGGATATTGTAGAAAAGGTAGGCTTCAGACAGGAGAAAGTTTGTTTCATCTGATGCGGAAGTTTGGATGTGAGCCAGATGTTTTTACATATAATATTTTGATCAATGCATACTGTATTAGGGGATGGACTTCAGATGCATTGAAATGGGTGCATATGATGGTCGAACATGGATGTCATCCTAGTATCTCTACCTTTAGTACGGTTATCAATGCTCTATGCAAGGAAGGGAATGTGGTGGAAGCAAGAAAATTGTTTGATGGAATGCAAGAGGTGGGTGTCTTTCCTAGCACTGTCACGTATAACGCTCTGATGGATGGCTATGTCAAAGCACGGGAAATTTTTCAAGCAAGTATGCTATATGAAGAAATGAAAAGGAAGGGCGTAGCTCCAGATGCTATAACTTTTAACATTTTGGTGGCAGGTCACTATAAGTATGGTAGGGAAGAGGACGGCGACCGGTTATTATGGGATCTAACGGTGGCAGGACTTTCTCCAGATTATTTATCCTCTGATGTATCTATTGCAGGATTGTGTTGGGTAGGAAGGTTGAATGAGGCTGTGGCATTGTTGGATAATCTGCTTGAAAAGGGGATACCTGTTAGTGTAATAGCTTTTAATTCCATTATTGCTGCATACAGCAAAGAAGGGTTAGAAGAAAAGGCATTTGAAGTCTATAATATTATGGTTCAATTTGGTCAGTCTCCTTCAGCTTCGACATGTGCTTCTCTGCTCCTCGGCTTGTCAATGACAGGGAGGCTGCAAGAAGCAAGAGATTTAATGGCTAAGATGATTACAATGTCCTTCCCTATTAACATAACTGCTTGCACTGTGCTTCTGGATGGTTATTTTAAGAAAGGGGATGTAATGGGAGCGAGAACATTGTGGGAAGAGATGGAAAAGATGGAAATCGCTCCTGATGCTGTTGCTTTTTCTGCATTGATAGATGGGCTTGTCAAATCTGGCTCTGTTGGAGACGCTTATGATGCCTTTCTTCAGATGATTAGGAAAGGGCTTGTACCAAATAATTTTGTTTATAATTCGCTAATTACTGGTTTCTGTTATAGCGGAAATATGAATGAGGCTCAGAAATTAGAAAGGGACATGAGGGAAAGGGGTCTTCTCCCAGATGTCTTTACAATTAATACCATCATTAATGGTTTCTGCAAACAGGGAAGGATGAAACCTGCTATTGACTGTTTCGTGGAAATGCATCGAAGTGGTTTACAGCCTGATATTGCTACGTATAACACCTTGATCAATGGATTCTGTAAGGCATTTGATGTGGTTAATGCAGATAACTTTATGACAAGAATGTATGCCAGTGGATGGGAACCTGACATCACAACCTACAATATAAGGATTCATAGTTTCTGTAGTACTAGGAGGATAAATCGAGCTGTTATGATTCTGGATGAGCTTGTATCTGCTGGTGTGGTGCCAAATACTGTTACATACAACATTATGATGAATAGTGCTTGCAATGACATATTGGACCGTGCAATGATTTTGGCTGCAAAGTTGCTTAAGATGGCATTCATCCCAAACACTGTTACAGCTAATTTACTACTTTCTCATCTATGGAAGCAGGGACTACCTCAGCGTGCGTTGGTTTGGGGGAAGAAGTTGAGCGAAATTGGATTTGAGTTTGACGAAATAACACATAAAATATTGGACAAATCTTCTCTTTGTATACAAGAAAACACAGATTATTGTACAGAAACAACAGAAAAGAGTCTTTTTCTAGACTTCCTCATGTACATTACCTACGACTACATACGTAGAAGTAGGGCATATAGTGATAATAATGACAGCTCTTTCGAACTAGTTGAGGATGGACCTTGTGGGTCCTTCAAGTTAGTCAACAAGGCTACTGTTTAGCAATCTGATGAAAGAGCAAGAAACTGAATGACTACCAACCCGGAAATTCTTGTGGAAATGAAAACAGAAAAACCTACTGAAAGAATTAGCTTCAGTACAATTTTCAAATGCTGAAGAAGCTTGAATTTCTTATAACCGATGATGCTTCCCGACACTGAAGTTGGTAATTGCGTCGTGAAGCTGCAGTTTCTATGGCAAGTTGCAAAATTTATGAATGCCGGTATATACCTTATACTTTGTATAGTATACGATTTTCATGTGCACTTCCTACAGACTTTTGTTCTTCTGTTTTCAGTTTGATTAACCTTAGAGATCTTTCTTGAATTCGAGCTTCTTAGTTGTTGGAATGCTTTCTCCTGTTGAAATCATGAAATTGTTCTGAACTAGATAAACTCATGAAAAAATTGATGCTGGAATCTGGATAGGTTTTGTGAGATGGCTTATGGGGTCTTCTAGAAATGGGTAGGTAATAGCACCGGATATGGAATAACGCTATCGTAAAGAAAATAAAATGTACTTTTCAGCAACCATACATGGTTTTCCAACTTTTTGAAGCACCTATTTTTCTGGCTGACAGAAAGTTGAGTCATACTGCCTTGCCTCCCTTCAACCAAGCAGTATTGTTGCATCTTTCTGGCTGACAGAAAATTTGAGTCGTACTGCGTTATCTCTGTTCAACCAAGCATTTGTTATGTACCATATATTTATATAGAATTTTGATGATCTCGGTACTTAAAAGGTAAGATTTGCATTGGCCATTACTTGTTTACTGTTAAAAGTTTTAGATTTATGAGATGAGTTTTGTTAGAGGGATTAGAATCAGCTACTTTGAGTTTGTGCTTAATCGTTAATCTAGGAAACATTCTTTCAGGAATCGACATCTGGCACTCTGACCTCCATGATTTCTGCCGCCTACTTTTTGCTAGTATTGTCTTCTGAACTGCGATAATCCCTCAACACTGTGCTTCTCCTGAAGTCTACTTTCCTTTCTTCACTTCCTAAAGCCCTGCTTTTTGTTAGAAACTTTCCACTCTCACCAAAAATCCCAAGTATCAGTATTCTGGCATGTCTATCACCCAATTTTCAATTGACAAACATGATTAGTTTCCAGACTGCTTTTCTCTGCATTATTTACATTATTAGCTCAATGATGATTCTGAAGCTATTTTAGGTTATCAGACTTTAACATTTTAAAATTTGTTTACTCTCAGTTTTGCTCATGTGAATAATGAGGAAATGGAAAGACTGAAATGATTGTGGATTCTTGCTTATAATTTATCCACTTGGTTGTGTCGAATCTGATTGACTATTTATCCTAAAACAAGATGTTGATTTACTCGAGTTTCTTTCAGTTTGGAGATCCAAATTGTGCCCAGAGGACTGCTTGAAAAAGATTATGTGATGACTCCTCTATCACTCATCTGTGCACCTGAGGGAGAAAAGACTTAGATGCTGCTCTATGTACGGAATTTCCCTGATGTTTTCTTGAGTTGATAATGAAGGTTATGGAAAGTAAATTATTGCTTGTTCTGGATGTGCCTAAAGATTTGATCCTGAAAAGGAACTATTATGATGAATGATAAAATATCAAGAGCTGCGTTATGGAAACACAGCGACAGCAGTAAATTCTCGAGGATCGTGAATTTGTTATTGTAAGGTTTTACCAACTGCTGTCGATCAAAAGAGGGTTTGCTAGCTGCTGTCGATCAAAAAAGGTTGTGCCAGCTTCTGTCGTTGTTACCGTTTGAAATTTTGCGGACCTGGTACAAACAGCATGAAATGGATGATTAGGATTCACATGCAGACCCAACTAGCCTGGGATTTTTTGTTGTAGATGTTTGTAAACCTCCCAACAATGATAGAGCTGGTAAGTTTATTTTTTAAACATATCTTCATATAGTATAACTGTGTATGCAACTTCCATATAAAGGTCTATGTCTCTGCAAATGAGTTCAGGTCAAACATTGTGTTTCTTTCTTTGAACAATGTTATTTCAAGGATTTACTGACAGGAAGTTTAATGTCATCCTTGCATTGTGCTCCCAACCCTTCTCACTTTTCAGCTTATTGAAAAAATTGGTTTAGGTGTTGTCTTTATCCATGTCTCTTTTAATCACAATTTACGATATGTCCTAATTACATAAATGGCTGAAGAATTTTCATGTTAACAATGTTACTTTTATTCCCATTGAACATACAAGAAGATGAACTGTACTTTTCTTAATACTGTTTCTCCCTTAAAGGTGGATGCATGACTAGAAAGCTTGAAGCTTTTATTAGAAAGTAGTAGGTATTTGTTAACAACGACATCCAGGGGTAGTCTAGCAACACATGCATGCAACATTAAACAGCATGCATATGGAATATAGTGACATTAAAATGCGAACAAGTCCTGTTTGATATTGCTATTTGCACTATGGATAACATGATTAAACCACTGGTCAAAATCAATGCTTCCAAGACTCCTACTCGTCAGCTGCTGCTAATAGAGTGTGCCCTCAGGACTTGCAGCTCGCAGTCTATTTGATGGATTTATTAATCCGCAGTTTTATGAACTTCCATCTTCAGAAGAGAACTGCTACTTAACCAGTGACAGATAACCTTATTGAAACTAGCATTTTTTATGCATTGATATATGTACCTTTGTGAGCCCTTTTAATGTAATCCTTGTAGCTTGGCATGACTGTCCCTTCATGATGAATCTCCCGGGTACCCCCTCTCCTCTTCTCTTTTCCCCTTATTGTTGCTCGTTCTTGTGCCATATACAGTATCATGGCTCTGCCAAAAATAGGACCTGTTCTGGACTTTGGGGGAAGCTGGAAAGTTTATAGCCCGAGTAGTATCAGTGTCTCTACACAATAGGTGTGGTTTCGATCCCCACTACTCCTTTGCCCTTACCCGCCCCCCCTTATGTATTAAAAGAAAAAGTCGAGTAATTGATAACAACAGTTACGCCTAAGTCGTTTGCTTATTTGTATGACGAAGTTAGTTTTTAATACACCCTCTTTTCATAATCTTCTTCCTTGCCTTTTTTCTTTTTATTTGTAGTGTAAATGTAATAAGCTTACAGTTGCTATCACAAACAATAAAAAAGAGAAATCACTTGCTTCAATAAGTTCAATGCATTGATTTCTGTAAGCAGTCAACACAGCGTGTATAGTTGGTAGATCTATATTTGGTTTATTGAAACTATATTCGACAATATACCACAAGACATGGTTAAATAAATAGAGTAGTATAATCTTTGTTGACGTTGACTCAAGTTCTCTTTCCTTTTTTTCCCTCCCCTCCCTCTTCCTTTTCTGTCTAGCGGGGTAGTTGGGGGAGGGGGGGTTAGTGAAAAAAATAAGAATATGTTCATGAAAATTTGAGCATAGTATAACCACCACAATAATGACTACGCCTCATGAATTCTCATTTCTATCACCCAAGGCATAGAACAACTCAATGCTACAGATTGTTGCCTCTAGTTATAGCCACTAATGAGTCGAAATGGCAATACCTCATTTACACGCTAAGTTAATTAGTACTTACTATATATTTCACTCACATTCAGTAAAACTAGAATTTTCAACATATTGATATCTGATATGGAGGAAAAAATAACTTATTTTATGTAGTTTTACCCTTCTGCATGAACAGGAATCTTCTTCTGCTTATTCCACCAACATGTTCACTAAGTTTAGCCAAGTGAGCCATTCGTCTTTTCGCTGATTCTGTGTCTCCTGTCTGCTTTGGCTTTTCCTCTACAACAGGATCATCGTCGACACTCTGGAAACTTGTGTCTGTGGAGGAGCTATTTTCACCGGAAATCTGAATGATCTGCTTCAGAGTTTCTACAACCTGACTCATCTTGGGTCGATCTTTTGCAGATTTTAACAAACAGGTGTCAGCTAACTTTGCCATCTTTCGAGCTGCACTGATGGAATACTGATTTTCCAGCCTTGGATCTATGAGCATACCAAATTTCCTGCCGTCAGCAGGGTAACGTTTAATCCAATCCAGAAGTTTATGTTCTGATTTTGGTCTGTTCCTTTCTAGGGACCGTCGACCGGTTAGGATCTCATATAATACAACACCAAAACTCCACACATCACTCTTAGCTGTGAGATGTCCTGTTTCTATGTAATCAGGTGCTGCATACCCCCATGTCCCCACAACCTGGTCACAAAAGCATGTCATTTATGGTCATTTACCATAGAGATGCTTCATCTTTAACCAAAAAGTTCTAAAAAAACTTGTGTTTTATTTTCTCAGTACTGTAAAACATGTATTTGAGCAAGGATCAACGTAACATACCGCTGTGGAAACGTGTGTGTGCATGCCAGTTGGACCCTCTCTGGCAAGCCCAAAGTCTGAAAGCTTTGGCTTGAAGTCATCATCCAATAGCACATTTGATGACTTGAAATCACGATATATCACCTGTACAGTTGACAGAAGAAAGAACATTAATGTTTAGTACATTAAGAAAAGCAGTAGTGTACCACTTCAGTGGTGAATCAGTATATACAAGTTTTCTGCATGTTTGACAAAAGGTCAAAAGAACAAATATACAGTACAGATGCCAATGCAGATGACGTTTTAATTTGAAATGGTCTTGAATAAAGACATTGCTATAATTTATAGATAGAATTTAAAGTTGAAACAGAGACACTCCACTGTCAAAATCCTTGTAACTGCGAAAAAAATCAGGAAAATAAATGAAAGCATATAGAAAAACTCTGCTTAAACATTTTTTAGGCCACAAAGGTGAAGCTATATCAATGATCATATACCTTCAGCATTAAGCGATACTCCACACTTGGGTTATACATTGAACAAATCCAACTAAGAGTTCATACACTTGTAATTATATTAATGAAAAATTTGGACAAATACATCAGAAAATATTCAGATAAAATACCTGAACTTCCAATTCTTCATGCAAATAAGCCAGTCCCTGAGCTGCTCCAAGCGCCATTTGCAGTCTTCTTTGCCAAGAAAGAACTGGAAAGGCTGTACTGAAAAGATGATCTTCTAGACTTCTATTTGACATGAATTCATACACAAGTAGCCTCTGAATACCTCTTTCCCCATCAACGGCACAATATCCAATTAGCTTGACGAGATTTGGGTGATCTACCACTCCCAGAAATTGCACTTCTGCTACCCATTGTTTATGACCCTACATAACAATTAGAGGATCAACACAATACTACAGTTTACAATTAGATAAACAACTTAAGTTTATTTAGCTTCCAAAACAAAAGACCACAGATTTAAGTTCGCAAAATCTAGAGAAGCAAGACACATCAACCATAACTTGCAGCCAAGTAATGGTGAAAACCAGCACTTCCAACCAATGGAAAGAAAGTACAAAAAT
Organism: Solanum stenotomum; assembly: GCF_019186545.1. Lineage (NCBI taxonomy): Eukaryota > Viridiplantae > Streptophyta > Magnoliopsida > Solanales > Solanaceae > Solanum > Solanum stenotomum. The sequence goes on along the minus strand of NC_064282.1, from coordinate 19,123,077 downwards.
TGCCAATATTTGCTCATTAAACTTTACGGACATTTATTCTCTGTTTAACAAATTTTAACTTGAAAGGGGAGCTTCTCATACAATCAAATCAAGTTTCTACAAAGCTGCTAGCCATATAGAAATGATCCACATTCGGGCAGCAATTAAATGATCAACCTGAACCTAAGATAGCAAAAAGTGAGTTGGCAATAGTATTTATAGCAAAGTGCAAGGAGCAAACAGAAATGTAAATGGAACAAAGTTGGCTATATTCCTCTCTTCCACAAGCAAGATATATACATATATCGCGTACATTCTCCTGAATAATCCTACGAGGATGTAGACACAAGTGAATTTCAAGGGCATCAATACTTTGATCTTTTTACTAAAGATGAAAGATTAAACATCACCTACCCCCAAAGAAAGAAGCCAAATTGTTGTAATGTAAGTATCATGTAAGTATCATACTCCTTCACTAACATAGCAACAAAAAACAGAAAAAACAACAATGAATGATGATATTATTAATGCTCCATTACCAGACAAAGCTGCTATAAACAGTTCCACAGATAACAACAATTTAACAAATAAGGCCACACTCAAATCACTAAAACACATATGTGTGCATTCACATTTCGGTTACCAGTCAAACTAAACACAAATTCCAAGATCACTTACACATAATGGACCATACTCCCAAAAAAAAAAAAAAAAAAAAAAGCTTACCTGATAACCATCTCTATTGAGTTTTTTAATGGCAACAATAGTTGATTCACCTTTTCCATCAGCAGGCTTAATGTTACCTTTGTATACACATCCAAAACCTCCTTCACCAATCTTAAGTAACCTATTAAAATTATTAGTTGCTTGTTTAAGCTCAGAGAATGTGAATACCCTCAAATTCTGACCTTTCCCTTCATACACATCAGAGAAGCTACGTGCAGAAGAAGTTGAACATGAAGACTTAGTTACCCTTTCTGCACCACCACCTGAAATATCTGATTTACTCTGATCTTGAAGTACCACTGGTGCTGATTTTCTTTCCCTATTTCTGTGCCTATCCTTGAAGTAAAAAAAACACTTCATTTCCCCCCTCTTCACAAATTTTGACAGAATTTCCAAGATTCAATTTTTAACTCCCAGAGTCAAGGAACAGCCACTAAACTCCTGCAGAAAACCACAACATTAGCAAGAACTACATCAAGAACAGATTTTTAACCAAAAATCTAAGTACCCAAAATGAAATATTGATATAAAACAAGGAAAAAATTATTACCCAGATAGGAAATGGGGTTTTCTTGGTTGGTTTATGATTCAAATAAAAAAAAGAGAAGATGGGGTCCTGATTTTGTTCAACCCTTTAGACTCTTCTTATAAGAAGAAAAAGTAAGAGCTTTCCAAGTTGGTGGAAGAAGAGAAGAAATTAAGAGCTTTCCATGTAAATTATACAAGTTCAAACTGGCTTTTGATTTTCTTGAATGTCAATAAAGTATTCTAAATCTTGGGGTTTCTTCAACTCCCTTTGGATTTGGTTAACAATTCTTTCTTGGACCAAAACCTTACCAGTTTCAAAAAAGAAAAAAAATTATTTCTTGGACCAAAGACACTATTTTATTTATTTATTATTTGGATGCTTCCTATCCTGTCTCTCTCTCTTCTTCAAGAGAGAGTTAAGAAGAGAGCGTTGGGGGAAATTGACAAGTCTTCTTTTGTCAGTTTGGACAACTATATGTGACTATTTATATATAGAGTTCTGTCTTTTTCATCACGAGAGTGGTACATGCCGCTGCGGCTGATTAGAGTTATGTTGATATTAATATTTTTATAAAGTACTAATTAGGTAAATTTTTAAGTCATAAATTAAATATTATACTCCTTCCGTTTTATAAAAAATGATCTAGTTTGACTTGACATGGAGTTTAAGAAAATAAAGAAAACTTTTAAAACTTGTGATTCTAAATTAAAGTTATGTCAAATGTACAAAATTGCCCTTTAATTTTGTGGCTTTAAACATGTCACATGAAAAACTGAAATTAAAATGTTACAAAAAAAAGAAGAGGTCGTTCTTTTTTAAACATACTAAAAAGGAAATAAGGTCATTCTTTTTTAAACGGAGTGAGTATTAATTTGATGTATGAATTATTTATCTCTTAACAAATAATCAGGTATTATATTACTTATATAAAATTTAATATTTATATAACTTATTTCTAAATTAGCTATTAAACGATTTTCAATTACCTAGTACATATGGTCAATGTAATCTTTTGCTGCTGAAGATTACGACCTTTTTGGAGTTTTTGTTAAATATGAGGGTCTGAAGTTTTGGATCTTTCTTCTTTTATTCTCTAGTTGTGGTTCGTGAGTAATTGTCAATTTGAATTTTTTTACTCATAAAAAAAAAATTATAATGAAATAGATAGAATTAATTGATTCATTAATAAGAAGAAACTTTGAATTTAAATACTGTATTAGAAAAAGATTATATTAGAGAGCATTTTCATTTTTTAAATAGATCCTACATAACTTTAATGAAAATATATTACTTGAAATTCTAATATAAATATCAACTATTACATAAAAAGCCCTTTTGTTGTTTTTGGGGGAAGTGAACTTACATTCAAGAGTGTATGTATATATAAAATAATTATTTAGATAATGGACCATATTTTTTAAAGTATATTTTAAACTTACTGTGAAATAATCTGTTGTTGATTTAGCAAATCAAATAAAAGATCATAACAATAGAAATTATCCAAAAAAAATAATAATGAAATACTTGTCTTTCTTAATTTTAGAGCTTTTGAACTATTCTAGGTTTTTTTGTTTTGTTTTTAATTATATATTATCAAATCTCGATAAGTTTATATTTTCACTTGTACATTCATATATTAAAATTTATGTGTGAACTACAAAATTGGATTACACGATGGGAAGAATGTTGGAATTAGTATTAAACATTTTTAAATCGTTACCAAAGTTTAATATTGTAACAATTTAATAATTTAAATAAAAAGGTACATCAAAATCAAAGAATTTATCAAGGGTATCCACATTTTAATTAAATAATTACAATAAATCTTTCGGTCGGTTCAAAGAAAAATACATGAACTGATAAGAATGTGACATGCATTTAACAGTTTGGTGTGACATTACTCTCTATGACTCTAAGGGTGTTTTCGGTATAAGAAATATTTTTAAGTAAAAATTAAAAATAAGTATATTTTTTTTTATCTTAAAAGCATTTATATATATAATTTAGAAAAGGAAAAAGGGTCAAATATGCCCCTAAATTATTCAAAAAGGTCTAGATATACCCCCCGTTTAAAGTTTGGTTCACTCATGCCCTTGCCGTCCAACTTTTCGTCTAGATATGCCCTTATGGGCGTTAAATGTCAAATGGAATTGCCACGTTATTTTTACATTACCACGTGACATTTATATTAAAGGGCAAAGGGTCAAATATACCCCTAAACTAATCGAAAAGGTCTAGATATACCCCCTTTTAAATAAACTACCCGACCCGTTTTCAACAATTTTTTAAAATTTTTTATTTTTTTTGGTAAATCCCGAAAATGAGTAATTGACTAATAAAAAATAGGGAAAATATGAAAAAAATATATATAAAAAATTAACGTCAAAAAATTGCAAATAAATATAGTAACCTTAAATTCAACAATTTTATTTTTCTTGATAAATCACGAAAATGAGTAATTGATTAATAAAAAATATGAAAAAATATGAAATTGACTTTATGCTGAATTTTTAGGCTATATTTTTCATATTTTTTAGTAATCAATTACTCATTTTCGTGATTTATCGAAAAAAAATTAAAAAAAATTATTGAAATTGTTGAATTTAAGGCTACTATATTTATTTGCGAATTTTTGGCAATAATTTTATATATATTTTTTCATATTTTTCCTATTTTTAATTAGTCAATTACTCATTTTCGGGATTTACCGAAAAAATTAAAAATTCAAAAAAAATTGTTGAAAACAGATGGGGTAGTTTATTTAAAAGGGGGGAGGGGGTATATCTAGACCTTTTCGATTAGTTTAGGGGTATATTTGACCCTTTTCCCTTTAATATAAATGTCACGTGGTAATGTAAAAATGACGTGGCAATTCCATTTGGCATTTAACTCTCATAAGGGCATATCTAGACGAAAAGTTGGACAGCAAGGGCATGAGTGAGGCAAACTTTAAACGGGGGGTATATCTAAACCTTTTCGAATAGTTTAGGGACATATTTGACCTTTTTCCCTTTAGAAAAATAATTATATGAGGTACGGATGAAGAGTAGGGATGCACGGTGATAAGAGTGAATATGAAATTGTTGGAGGACGAGGATCGAGAAGGACATAATTGATGTAGAATTCCCTTTTGATCCTTATTTTCTCTACCTTTGTTAAGGATAACATTTTTTTTCTTTTTTTTTCAGGAATTTACTTTTCTAATGATAATATTTTTAAAATATTTTGATCAACAATTGATTATTAGAATACTTCTCTCTTGTGATTTATCTAAATATCGATTTGGTCAATTTTTCTTAGTTAGGTTAAAGTTTTGACTTTTGATATCCTAAGAAAGAGGACAATTGAGTACACTAATTAAAGTTTTGTTTAATTGATGTCACCTTCAATGTCCTGTCAATTTATATGGTAGGTAAAAAAACATAAGATTAATGGTTCATTTTTTAATATAGGCTAACATTTTTTCAATCATGTTAATTAAATAGATAAATTCTGCTAAACCTTTACTAATTTTGGAGGAACAAAGTGGACAATTTCAAATTTTACATAGTTTTGAATTAGCATAAAAAGTGAAGAATCTTTATTTTGACTCTCCCATTCTCACGGGCCGAACTAACTTATAAAGTGTGTCAATTTGAATTCAAAAGATCAGCAAAATATTAACCAACCCAACAAAAAATTGAATGAGATAAAAGTCGATTCTACTGAATTTATAATGCGTCTAAAAGAAAATTATATTTGTCAATGTAATTTAGGTGATTTAATATATCCTTTCATGATAGAATGATTTATTCATCAGTACAGTGGTATCACAACGCTAGTGAACAACGAACTCACTTGAGTAGAAGATCAGAAAAGTGTATTTGAAAAATGAGATAAAGTTTCTCTATTTATAGCCAACAAAGAGTAATATGAACGTGCAGTTATTGTGTTTTAATTTATCAGAAAAGTCTCAACTTATTAAAAAAATCCTAACTCATTGAAAAAGTCATAATCATTCATGTAAAAATATGTTATTCAAATTACATCTTTTCTCTTGATATCATTTCGAAAAAAATACTTAATTTTCCCCACACCCTTTTAAAACCTAACATCTTATAGGTTCACAATATGAAACTTTTGTGCAGATTTTATATTTGCATTAAGAAAAAAATATTCAATATTTACTACTAATGATTTAATGCAACTGTTTAATTAAACGTAATGTGTAGATATGGAGTGGAAGTCTTTTCAATTCGTGTCTGCCAAAATCCAAAAAAAGAAAGAAAGAATATAATGTGCTTTTAATGTTGTCAAACATTATTTGGTCCTTGTCGTTGATTGAATTCTAAATTTAAATAGTATTTTCATTAGGAATAATTATTAGATATTCATTATTTTTTTGTAACAATCAAAGCAATTACCAACTAAATAAAACAAAAGGAAGATTCCTTCACATTTCCTAACATTTGACTCAAACATCAATATATGACTTCACATGCTGATGCATTACATATTATGTAAAAATTAAACTCCAAGTTTTTATACTATCATATCACTTAAAAAATGTTTAACTTACGTATGACAAGTAAAATTAACTAAATAGTGTATAAATTATTTATATTGATGGTATATATATTACATATATAATTTAAACTCGATAACTAATCGACGTTTACTTAATTTTGTTTCCGCATGAACATGCTTTTAGATATTGTCATAGAACAACTTAATTGATATGAATGCATAAAACTCTACTTAAAGAGAGATTTAGAAAAGCTTTTGACTGCTAATTAATATTAATTAATAACTATCTTGGAATTCATATATTTTATAATCGAAAAGTGTTTTAAAATTTATGAGGTTAGGAATAATTCTAACTACTTTGAATAATTAGTGTAGAACACTAGAACGTGACTTCACATCTAAGAACTAAGTATGATTAATTGGCCATCATTAACTTTTGCCACCTGTCCATTAAATGAAATGATCTTTGAGATGATTATGGAACTTATAAATAAATAAATACGGATTATCAATGGTATAAATCCAATAAAAGAAACTTGTAGCTTAAACAATTAGATTAATATATATAATATATGCTTTTGAAATTACAATCAATTATTAGAGCCACTAAAATACTGGTTATATGTTAGAACAGGAACCTTTTAGGTCATAATTTGCGTCAAATAATATATTACGTTATTTATTATTATAAGAAGTCAGCTGATATTGGTACTTAACCTTAATTAGTCTTTGAATTAGTACTAGGTAATATAAGTTTTGTCATCATATGTCTTCTGACTTAATTTGTTTTATACAATTTTCTAATTATTTTATAAAAAAATAATTATAGGCAAAAATTTATAACAAGCATTAGCTGGTAAACAGATACACTAAATATGATAATTGACGTACTATAGCACGGTAAATTATATTAATATAAATAAATTATTGTCAAGGTTTATCGGATAAGATTAGTTTTATATTGTGTTTGGTTAACAATAGGATAAATTTGTGTTGATAAGCAAACATAGTATAAAAATTGATATCAACTTTAATCATAAATACCATATCAAATTTGTGACCGTTTTATCCCACCTCCCAGATGAAATTATTAACCCCAAAACTATAATTTCAAAAATAATAAAATATGCAAACCAATGGCCGCTCAATATATAACTTAACTAAATACTCTTAGGGTGTGTTTGATAATGAGGAAATGTTTTTCAAATTTTCTATGTTTGGTTCCAAACATTTTTTCTACAAAAATAATCTCCTTAAAAATGAGAAAAATGATTTTCCTAATGAAAGTAGGAAAAAATAAGCCACATAAATAGTGTTCTAAGTTTACTGTCTTCTCACATCTCACCTATCCTTACCCCTTGACTATCCTATCCTTCGCCACCATCGAATTAACCCCCAAACTCCATTCCTACCACCTTTATAACGTTTTGCTAGATAATATATAAATATTCTTGAAATAATAATTTGTTGATTACTTATAAAACGTTCAAAAATAAGTTAAAAAATCCACTTATTTATTATTATTTTTAAAAAATATTTTCTAAAAAATCATTTTTGATGAAAAAACATTTTCTTTTCGTACCAAAAAAACCCCTTTTAAGTGGGTGGCATTTGGAGAACCAAAAGAAGGATACGCCAAATCAAGATTGGAAATGAGAGATTCTTGGCCTCAAGACATTTTGACAAATCCTATGTTGGATCCTACTAATTACGAATTTGATAAGTACTAATTAATAATTAATAATTAATTGATACAAAATCTGCATGTAATAATTAGGTGAAGACTCCCTTGTCTTCTGCCTACCTTAATGCAAATACAAAGTATCGTATCCTAATAGGAAAAATTACTCAAATACACGTCTTATGTTTCCCTTATTTTCAATATCTCCTTCTATTTTTACAAATTTCTAAAATTCCTTATTTCTTTAATGTATTTGAGCCAATATTTAATGTATCCGAGCTATATATTATGTATCCGGTATACTTAATAATGTATCTGAGCTAGTTTTTAATGTATCCAAGCTACATATTATGTATCCGGTTTATGTTATAATGTATCCGAGATACTCTTTAATGTATTTGAGCTACATATTATGTATCCGATTTGTGTTACTTTTTAAGAGATTAATGTAATTACAAACTATAGAGGGATATATTGTAATTTCATAGGGTCTGTTTGGAAAGCCACCAGGTAATTGAAATTGGTGTAATTACTAGGGTAGTAATTACCAGCCTAGTAATTACACAGTCTAGTAATTACACTGACATGTTTGGTTGTCACTGTGTAATTACACTGTAATTACACATGTCATGTTTGGATGTCACAGTGTAATTACACATGTTCTGTTTGGATGCACAATTGCAATCATAAAATTATAATAAATTTTAAAAATAAAAATTAATCATTTAAAATTTATACTAGACAAATAAGAAATTTTATAAATGACATTAAATTAAATATTTAAGATATATATTCTTTCTTGAAAATATATTAATTAATAAACATATTTACTGTAACTAAGATTATGAAAAAAATAATTGATTTATATTTTTTCAAATTAAGATATTTCAATTGAATTGATCGCAACAACTAAAAATATAAAGTTTCTACGAACATTGTGAAATGCATGTTTGATAAAAAGAATAGTAATATATAAATAAAATATCATAAATTATTAAATGTTTGACAAAAATATAATCTATCAAGTCTAATTAAAAAATGACGTGCAATGTAAATTCAATATTACTAAAACAAATGAAAATGAAAACATAACATAAGTAATAAATTCAAAACAAAAAATTTAACATAATACTCTTATAACAAATTTCAACATAGCAATAAATATGATTTATTTTTATTTCTTCATAATAAAGAAAATGTAAGTCTATAACCTTACTTAACAATAAATTCTATTTTAATTTAAAAATTAGAATACTAATAAAATTATGCTAATGAGAAAATAAACATGGCATATAGAAATAGATAATACGAGAAAATTACATAGAATTTGAGAACAAGAATAAAATGAAATATAATAATAAAAAATAAAAAATAGACTTTTACAAATTTTTAGAATAATAAAAATTAAAATAAAAAGAAATTAAAATAATAGAAGTAAAAAAAATTAAAACAAAATAAAAATAAAAATAGAGATTAAAAAAAATGAAAAAGTAATCAGGTGGTAATTATACCATGTAATTACCAGCAATTCACAGTCTCTGCCTGTGAATTGTAGAGTGTAATTACCCCTGCCAATTACACCAATTACCCGCTAACCAAGTAATTACTTGTCCTTCCAAACAGGACAAGACATGTAATTACACCAATTACACCAAATCCAATTACCAGGGTGTCCTTCCAAACAGGCCCATATTAAAATTATGTGATTCCTAAAAATTTACCCATTTTAATATTATACTTTGAATTATCTGTTATGATTTCGAAAATGATTATGTTAAATTATTTGTTATTTTAAAATTTTATGGTAAAATTAATTATTTTTCTATCATTTTATTCTTTATGGTAATTATGTTTGAATACTACAAACATTTAATTATGACATGATGGCTAAGGGTGAACATGATATGATACTGAAATCCATGTAGTACAAGCCTAGTAGTTTAGGGAAAAGACAACGTTGGTTCAATTATTTTGATTTTTAAAAATACTATACCAGTATCATATCAAATTAATTCAATTTGAATCGGTATTTTAAAGTTTGTTTTTTTGTATTTTGTGGTACCATAAATTCATAATAATAATAATTTTTTACTTTGACTTAGAAATACTCATATAATAGAGAATTATGACTTAAGTTTTAAAAAAAAATGTTTCAATTATATCATACTAACATCTTACACATGTAGAAACAACTTTTTTTAAAAAAAAAATTCTTTTGTGAATCAACTACTCAAAAAGGACATATCAATCAAGATAGAGTAATAAAAATCCCAACATTTTAATAATTAGTTTTATACTAATACTATTTTATATATTTGCTAGTGTTATATAATAACATATAATATTCAATATTTTAGTATCTTTATAAATACTAGAACAAAATATTGAACATTGTATCAAATATAAAATAAAAGATAAAATGCATAACAAACATCATAATATCGAAATCGTGGTATCAAAAAAATTTCAATTTTAATATAGCAATTCAGTATCTATCGTATTATCAATTATGTCATCTTTAGTGATGACACATAAATAAAGTAAATATTTTAATGAAAAAAATTATATATTAAGACATAAATAAGGATAAAATAGTCAATCTTTCAAAATTAACATTTTATTTATAAATATTAAAAGAAAATCACGATAGATAATTTGAGAGAGTGAAATATTCCCTCGGTTCCTATTTAATGATCACCGTTTTAGATTTCAACTCCCTTAAAAAACTAGGTAAGTTTATTATTGTGCCCTTATTTAGTGTTCTCTTAAAGTCAAGTTTTCAATCAATGAACATAAATTAATTTATATTGATTACTTAATTTGACCAATGGACATAGATTATTTACTTAGTTGGTCAAATGTATATTTTCAAGGCTAATAACTTTTAAGGGTAAAATAGAAAGAAAAGTGTTATTTATACATTGATTTAGTAAGGACGAGATGTAAATAGAAATGGGTGGAACATTATTACTCTCTCTGTTCCTAATTACTTGTCAACTTTTGAATTGATACACCTATTAAGAAAACAATTAATGACATAGTGAGTTTACCATTTTACCCCTATTAATTATGAAGTGGATGATTCTACATTTTTCAAAGTAATTAATCATTTAATTGAGGATATAATAGGTAAAAAAGTTATCCTTTTGGGATTTGTCAAAATGGACAAGTAATTAGGGATAACTATAAAAGGAAAAGTAGACAAGGGAGTATTAAGGTTTTGAGATTCCAAAAGGACTAGAATATGTGTGATTCCATCATGATTCTCTAACCTCTTGTCTTTGAGGTTGGTGAGAATCTGATTGTCTCCAATTTCCCAGGAGGGGAACTACTTCTTTGTCTTTGAGGTTGCATTTTTCAATTGTCAAATTATGTAAAGTTTAATTAATATTTTAAATATATTTTTTTTCAGAAGAATCATAATGAACAGTATTTTGAATTTAAAAATATTTAGTTAATCTAATTTTAATTTCTCTTTATGAGATTTTACTGAATATGTTATTATTGTAAGTTAATCTAATCCAATAAGTTTTAAAAATTATTCATATTAAATTTCGAAAAATGAAACATAACAACTGATTTGGTTAGGAAAAAATAGTGTTTGATTAAAAAAAACATTATTAGACCACTTAAAAGCAATTACAAGTAATTTATCTATGATAAATGAAGATTTCTAATGAAAAACAGGTAAATAATTTGTTATAATTAGTAAAATTACAATGATTTTTTAGAAAACGACTAACCAACCTGTTATAAATTATCATGCAGGAGTAAGATAATATATATATATATGATTAGTGAGATTTATCAAACATTTAACTCAATTTATCAATTTCCAGCTCAAGCATTTGATAATATGATTTACTGAGATTAATTTTTTCATATGTAAGTAGCACATTGGTAAAAAGTTTTCAATAACATTCAATTTTTTTATCCCATGTCCTACTATTCCTCTCTTCTTAAAAATTTCTAATTTTATAAAGGTGGAGCCAAAGATATTAAAAAACTTAGTTCATCCTATTTGTTACTGCAGTTCCAAAAAATGATGGGTACTAAAAACATTCAAGGACATAAACCCTTATATTGATCACCATTTAAATATATATCTGCAAAATTAAAATGTGGCCTAAAACTAGACATGAATCTCTACCAAGATACAATTCCTCCCCATCTATTACCCTCCCTAAATAAATTTGTCTAGCTTCCATTGCTTCTTTGAACCTTGAGGCCGGAAGTTTTCAAGCCGCATATTAGAGCTTCTGCAAATCTCCGAAACTGCAGAATCACCTTGCTCGACCTTTATCATCTCCAATGTGCTCCCAAGAACTTCAGCAGCAAGACCTATTTCCACAAGGCGTCCTTCCTCTTCCCCGCCTTTGTATATCAAACTCCCTATTTCATTAAACGGTATCACATTTTCCAATATTACCTTCCCAAAGATGCGACCAAGAAATTCGGCTGCTCTAGGGGCATCATTTACTGCATCCTCCAAGCTAGTTAGAACATTTTCAAACCTGAAAGAGTAAACACAAACATAAAGTTGAACAGAGAATCCAAGTGCTTTAACGCATGAGCTTGCATTTTAATTTTTATAGCAAAGCACAACTCCATACCCTTTAATTAACTGATCTTGACTTATCGCCACATCTCGAGAAAGAGTTAGACCAATTATAAGCTTTGCCAAAAGATCCCTTTCCATATCCTTCCTCTCAAAGGAGTCAGTAACCCAAAGTGAGATCATTGATGGATAGAAGCTGGGTGAATTCAGGTCTTTCACACACAAAGCAACCTCTTTCTCATCTTTCGCACTGAAATGAAAAGGTTTTAAGTTAATTAATAATAAACTCAATTAAATCGCAATATACTGTACAAAAAAAAAATTGCATAGAAACAATGATGCTTCTACCGTTCACAACTAGGGTGCAAGGTGAATTCCACTTAGCTACTAGATGAAGTTTAAGATGACATATGTTAAAAGAACCTATGTTTATGTAATCTTCATTACTAGAAATTAGAAATTATAATTTCCTTGGTTACGATAGGAGACAGAAAAGTTGGATAATGGGGAGACACGCGTTCTCAAACAAACAGTGAGAAAATTCTCCTACTACACCATCCTCAGATAACAAAATAACAAAGTACCTTGTGCTTCAAACTTCCCAGGGAGGGCACACCAACCTATAATATGATCATCACGGGTTTTCTAAGCTATTACTGCAGATACTCTTGAGATATACTTGCAAGTTAATGTTCATCACTGAATTTCAAACTTAAACTTCGCTCCTTTTTGGTTGGAGAAAGGCTCTTTCATGGGCAGTGAGATCCCACAACAACAAAAAATGACTAGTAAATATAAACAACTTCTTTGGAAGAGGTATTATCAAGATCTATAATTGCCGAACCATATCATAAGCTTGTGCTTCCTTTACACACTCATGACGATACCGTGAATAGGTCAAGTCAGCCAAGTGTTGAACCAAAATCATCTTTGATATCAGAAGCAACTTTCTGAAAACAGTTCCAGAATGGTACTTATTTTGAAGTAGATAAACCAACAATTTTAAAATGATGTGTGCAGAGCACATAATCCATAGTTAGACCCATACAAATAAATGCAAGTAAATAATAACCAGTTCAGAAGTACCTGTAGAATTCCTTGATAGCAGCCATAGACATTTCCTGCAGACGTTCTTCTGGCAAAATCCTGTCAGGAGCCACATTTTGTGCGGAAGTTGGCCCTCCGCTTCTTACAAGTGGTGAAGGAGGACGAGATGTGTCAAATCCACGCTCCTTGTTCCCATAAGTCACGCTCCTTTCTGGTACACTTGATTGATCATGTTGACTGGATAATCGCTCAGGCATGTATTTGGGTGCAAGCTCCTCTCTTAAACCATAATGGGGGCGCTCTGACAAAGAACCATAGCCGCTTTGGGCATGTACCATCCTTCGAGAGTCTCCAAAACTTGACATATTATCAATACTTGGTCCTGCAGGTTGGCCCCTGGAAGACATTCCCTTTGCAAGACCACCTTGGGGTCCAAGTGTGATCGGATCATCACCAAGAGGCCTCTGGGTCAGGGGAAGTGATAATGTCCTATTCTCGAAAGAATGCCTCTCATCCGCCCGTACGTCCTGCATGCCATAGCCACGGACCTGTGGAGACATAGGACGGAAACCCCCCATCTGGGAGCCCGGAGAAGACAACATACTCCCTCCTCTGGGAGCAAAATCCATAGGTTGACCCCTTCTACTAGAACCTCCCAGACTAGGAGTACGAGCAAGCCTAGTAGCTTGTGCATGTCGTTCTTGGGCAGCATCCCTATGCACTTCCTCAATCTTCTTAGGCCCTTCAACTTTTCTCCTTTGCTGCCATTTGTTCTTTCTTAGATCAATTGAATCCTTCAACATGAACCTCACCCTAGAAGAAAGTTTCATGTTATTTGACAACTTCTCCAACCTATCAAAGTATGCATCCATATGTTCCTTTGCTTTGGCATGATCTATCATTTCCCCAATTGTACTCATCAACTTACACAAAGCTTCAACATTCTCCTCGTCAGGATTTTGATAGTCACCTAACAACTTCTTGATGCAATCATGCATAATTCTCTCTGTCAACATTCTCTTCTTATAAAGTTCACCAATCAGTTTTATATTGCCCAACATTCGTCTCCGGGCTTTGACTCTTTTCTCCTCCCTCTCCTCTGCTGACAGTTTTACCTCGCCTTCCTCGTTAGTCACATTGGCTTCTAGTTCTTCTCTTTCCCCTCTCTCAAACTCTTCCTGACATTTGTTTAGAAGTAACCTCTTAAAAGTGATTTTTTCACTGTCTACACTCAGATCAGGCAACTCAGCTGCTAGGTGTTGACAAAAGTTGGCATACATCTCACAAAAAGTTGGCTCCATCAAAGCTTTGTCAAATATCTGAGAAATTACACCATTGAGTGTGACATCATTGTCAATATTAACTTCTTTCACTTGCTGGAATAATTTGTCAAAGTTCTGGGGAGTCAGCTTATTTAAAATAGCTTTCAGCTGTCTCTGCTTGGCTTGTTCCTCGTCTGATACTTTACCTACTTCATACTTTATTTCAGCTTTGTGCATATTCTGTGTAGGTGTATGAGGAGACGGCATTAAACCCTTTTGGAAAGCAGTTCCACGCTGCCACCTGTCAGCATCAACTCCATTTCTCAGGCCTCCTCCCTGAGGTGGACCCATGGATTGCATTGGTCCAGATAGTATACCCCCAGTGGCAAACTGACCCATGGCATACTGACCCACAGCATACTGACTCATGGCATATTGAATGGGCATTGCAGCTCGCGGGTGCCGCAGAACACCAGAATTGCCTCCTGGGACAGGTCGGAATCCTATACCATTTCCCCCAAAGCCAATGTCTGGCTGAAAATCTCGACCAGGCATAGGAGGCCCAGGCGTCTTGTTCCACTTGTCTCCATCCCCAACGCCACTTCCGCGACGTTCACGATGTCCACTAGACGGCCTATCAGTACCTCTTCCTGGACTAGGGAATGGCTCACGCATAGCACTGGCATTGAAGTTTATTAGAATATCAGCAATATCAGGAGCAACATTAAAACCCTCAGGAATATCTATGCATTGCTCTGCAAATTTAAGTAAGAAATCTCTTGAATATTTTTTGGTAGTCACACCATCACCATCTTCACCATCAACTTCCTTTCTATGTTCTGGAGCAGCTTCTAGTTTAGGAGTAGATACATCTGCAGCATCCTCCCAATCATCTGGCTCCGCTTTAACCTCACCAACCTTCTTAGTTGATCTAAGATCTTCCTGAGGCACATTGGCAGATGGAGGCATAGAGTCATCTCTAGAAGTGAGTTCAATGGTTTCAATAGATTGACCAAGTTCATCCTTTTTCTCTGGACCTTTATACGCCATATAAAGATCAGAAGTCGCACCAGCAGCATCTGCCTTCTTATATAAATCTTTTTTCTTCTTTTTTCCTCTAGCCATAGCGACCTTAGGCACATTGGAATCCACCAAAGATTTCTCCTTAACACCAGATGACAACTTGGAAACTAAACCGGTGTTACTAGTTTCAGTATTTTCATCTTCACTCTTTGAAGTGGCCTCATCAGAATTCTTCAACAAATCAGAGGCGAACTCCTGACTTGCAACAACCGATTTTGTAACAGGAGCTTCTTCGGGGTCAGCAATATCTGATTCCTGATCATCTTGAGCCGATAGACCTATTGCTGATGTGCAAGCCTCAATATTAGTAGAATCTTGGTTAGAAGTGGATGATGTAAAGCTTTCATCAACCATGTTATCAACTCCAGTTGAACAAGCTACAGATTCATTCATGTCTTCCACTCCAATTTCTGGTCGACCATTCTCAATGTTGGCATATGCTGCTCTCTTTGGAGACCCCTCTTCTGTCAGGCCAGACACCTCAGTAGATTCTACCGGAAGAGATTCTGAAGGCGGCTTCGAGCTCTTATTCTCGTCCTGCTTGCCAGCCTCAGGCAATGCTACTTCATTTCTATCCCCAGTTTTAAGTACTGGTTTGCCCGCTTCCTGATTTCTGGAATCTAAAGGTTCAGACAAATCTTCCTTCCCACAATTTCCAGTGATATGACTTCTCAATTCAGCGGACTCTGACAGAGATAGACTTTCCATAGTGTTGACAGCAGTGCTCACTGAAGCAGCAGTACTGACCTCAACGGGTCTGGTTAGTGGATACTGGGGAGTCTGACTTGAAACTGAGGTAGATTTCCCAAGAGCCTGCAAAGAACTTCCAGTCATAAGTAGGACCGAGATAGTATAGTTGTGTGATTATTCAAGAAGCATGCACATAAATACCTTTTCTTGAACAGTCAACTGTCCTCTAGTTACTTGTTTTTTCTGTTGATCTTCAGTGGAGTCTGGGCCACCAAGTGTTTCACTAGCTGCATCTACACTACTATCTCTAATTAGAGATGTTGAAGACTCGATGGGAGCTTGAGAGGTCAATGACAATATGCCAGCTGCTGAGCTCTTCCCTGAGATAGAATCATCCCCTTTAGTAGATTGTATATTTTCTACAGGCCTTGAAGCAGATTTTGAGCCATCACCAGTCCTTGACTGAGTGGTGGAGCTTTGATGTGAAGTGTTTGTGTCTTTCTGAGAGTGAGCTGAATCTCCTCCATGTGGCTTTGAGAGCCTCACTGGATCTTTTCCAAAAGAAGAACTGACAGATGGTAACTGCTCTTTTCCTGAGTGTGTTCCGCCAGCAGCCGGTTTCACTGTCACCTAAAGTTGATTAGCATGAACAAGATACATTATGTTGTGAGCATGTACGAAAAATTTAATTGCAACTAAATAAAACTCTTAGGTACTGATTTCAGTGATAAGCATAAAGAGAATTGAGATAGAAAACTCCATGCAGGATTTGGCATCGACTAACCTGATTAAATGGCCTTGGTGGTTGAGAACTCTGAGTGTTACCGAGAGGAAGAGAACTTGGAGCTTGAAAGAAAACAGAATTGGAATTATAAGAGTTAGGATAATAGTTAGGATGACCGGGAGGAAATGATGCAATAGGCTGTGATTGAGGTGGCATATTAGGGTGTGACCTCGAACCATCAAGCCTCAATTCTTCATGAGTATCCGGGTGAGTTATCTTTACACTTTTACGTTGACCTAGGAACTTCCCAGCCTGCTGCGGAGAAAACTGTGACGGCATATTCATTCCCATGTTTCCCAATTGCTGAGGGAGCTGAGGCCCAATTCCTGATGAAAAATTCATGCCCTGCCCCTGATGCATCATCCCTTGAGACTGCATTGGGTGGGGTTGAAGACTTGAGACAAACATTGGCTGCTGCATAGGCGGATTGACAATCGGCAGATGCATCGGCATTGGTAATGATGTAGCAGACATGGAATGAGATGGAATTTGTGGTCCAGGACCACCAAATTGAACAGGAACTTGTGGTGGCTGGTGGAATGGGATTTGCATGTGCATTCCAGGCATGGGATGTGTAGAAGGCTTTTGTGTTTGGGTAACAGAAGGTGGAGCTAAAATTTGTACATCTCTTTTGGGCTTGCTGGCCACCCCATAAGCCTCACTATGATTAGATTGGTCGAGGGGTCCTGCATCCTTTCTTGGCATAGGCTGCTTGGAAGTGGATGGATTTGGCAATGAAGGAATAGCTCTTGAAGTGTCACTGCGAGCCTGCCAAATAAATGAAGGAATCAGAACCATAAGCTACTCTGGAGGCCAGGACTAGATTGCTCCATGGGCAAGAATAACATCATGATGTTCTAACAAATACAAAGAAGCTAAATTACAAGCTCGGTTTTTCAGATCAGGTATCACAAAATTCATAATCAGACACAAACGAAGAAGATGACAAAAACCTGGGCTCTCTTCTGCTCGTCCAGATTTGGTGGAGCTGAGCTTGTTCGCGCAGGTATCTATACACATTGTAAAAGCAAATACCTTCAATTATTAGGACAAAAGTTTTCAAATTAACCACACACAAGAGAACACCACTCATGGTGGAGTCTAGAAATACCTGCAGAACATTCATGACACCGGGACTTATGGATCCAAATTGAAGTGGAAATGACTTAGATGCATCTCCTGGATCTAGAAAATCAGAAAATAATATCATTCAATTGTTGGAACTACAACTATATACATAAGAAGTGCCAATATTCCTACACGACTAGTCGTAAACCCTCTCCCACCCCCACCACCCCACCCAAAAAAGAGAGTACAAGTAGATGTATAAAGACTTGAGAAGATACTCTTTGCAGGAGTGACAGGTGCAGACGGCTCAGAGGTTGGAGGGACGACATTAGAAGTTGGAGCTCTAGGTACTGCTCGAGTAACCTTTTGAGTCGAAGCATCAGTTGGCTTAACAGTAGCACTGGGAAGAGGTGCATGCGCAATAGCAACAGAAACATCTGATGCTCCTGCAACAAGATAAAGTGAACTACATCACTTGAGTTAAAGTAAAACAAAAGTACCACTAATACTTTATATTGCACCACATTATACAAAATGATTATCACAAACGGTAAGCTTTAAACCAATATAGCCCATCTCAGCCTTCAGAATAAATTAGTACTTCCCAAGCCTAATATGCATGCAAAAAGATTATTATGGTCAATTGACATACCATGCGATGGTTGTTGCTGATGAGCACCATTCAGATGAGAATCAAGGCCAGCACCCGCGCCACTTACCCTAGGTTGCCCTCCTTGAGCATTATAATACTTCTTGTTGAAACTAAAAGAGACAAACAACAATGGGTATCCAAGAATCACCAGTAAGTATAGAAAAACCCTAGTTTTTTTTTACAAAACGATCAATTTCACAAAATAACCCAGAAACAAGCAAAAACTCACCTTCTGTTAGAAGTCAAAGATGGATTGGAGGTTGAAGAAACAGGAGGAGGGGCGGCGCCTCCGCCACCGCCACCACTTCCTCTACCGCCGCGGTGCTGATAAAAGCTACCGGATCGGCCGGTTCTCTTGTACTGAGACGACTCGCGAGTGTCAGCCCTTGATTGATTGTGGGACATAAATTCAAACCCTAGAAAACAGCTTTGCTGCGTGTTTTTCAATCTCTATCCTACAATACAACAGATCCACCAATCAATCAATTAAGAAAAGTAAATAAAAATCAGAACTTTCATCATAAATCAACAATAAGAAACCCCAATAATCAAAATCAAAGAAACCTACTTCAATACAAACCCCAATAAACAACCCCAAACCCGATTCTCGTGTTTCTAACCCGACCCACCCACCCACTCAACAAACCCTAAAAACAGTAATACTCACAGTGTGTTACCTGACAAAAAAAGAAAAGTGTCGAAACTAGGGTTTCAATGACAGTGACGATTGGTGCAAACCATTACCACGGTGCAAACGAAAAGTGAGGAAGAGGAAGAGAAGGAGAATGAGAGGAAAATGGGAAAAAGGGTATGTGTGTTGTTGGTAAGGGGAAAATGTTTATGTTTTATTAGAGAGAGAAAAATTCATTTATGAGTAAATATTAAGGAAAACTATCTAACCCAAAAAGGTATATTAATACAAAACTTCTTTTTGTTAACAAAATTGAGAAAAAAAAACATTTACTCAACTGATTTAATTTTTTTCGTAAAATAGTCTCTCTATCTTCAAAGTACGTATAAAAATAGGTATGATATTATATTAAGCAATTGATTTAAATTTTTTCCTCAAAGATAACGGATAAGACCGAATATGATATTATACATATTAGGCAATTGATTTTAAAAAATTCGAAAATAATCTCTCTACCTTAAATATATGGATAAGAATGAGTATTACATTAAGTAAGTGATTTAATTTTTTTCGTAAATCGTCTCACTACCGTCAAAAATACGCATAAGAATGAGTATTACATCAAGTAAGTGATTTAGTTTTTTTCGTAAATTGTCTCTCTACCGTCAAAGATACGTATAAGAATGAGTACAATTTTATATTAAGTAATTGATTTGAATTTTTTCGAAAATAGTTTCGCTACCTTCAAAGATATGGATAATAATGCGTACAATACTATATTAAGCAATTGAGTTAAGTTTTATCGAAAATAGTCTTTCTACCTTCAAAGATACGGATAAGAATGAATACAATGTCATATTAAGCAATTGATTTAATTTTTTTTGAAAATAATCTTTCTACCTTCAAAGATTATGAATAAGAACACGTATAGTATTATATATATATCAAGCAAATTGATTTTAAAAAATCCAAAAATATTATTTCTACCTTCAGAGATACGGATAAGAATGAGCACAATATTATATTAAGTAATTCATTTAAATTTCTCCAGCAATAGTCTATGTACATTCAAAGATACAAATAAGAATGAGTACAAACTTACAATATTATATTGAGCAATTGATTTTAAAATTTTGGAAATTGTCTCTCTATCTTCAAAATTATAAGAATGGGTACACGCCATACTTTCAATATTCTATCATGTATAATTATATTTTATATGATATTATTTTATTGTTGGCTAGATATTACTTTCAGTGCACATTTTGTAAAAAGTGTGACACGTGTTACTATTAATAATAATCAGTCTAATGCATTGTTTATTTAAAAATTAGAATGAGAAAAATAACATAATATATAAACAGACACTCAATTGATCGTAACTGTCAAGTAAGTACTCC
Organism: Solanum stenotomum; assembly: GCF_019186545.1. NCBI lineage: Eukaryota > Viridiplantae > Streptophyta > Magnoliopsida > Solanales > Solanaceae > Solanum > Solanum stenotomum. Next base: position 19,102,481 of record NC_064282.1, on the reverse strand, counting down.
AATTTCAAGAATATATATTAGTAAACGCATCGGGTTGGTCTCAACTAGCAACCAAACATTATATTTTGTCTTTGTAATATCTTTGAATACTCAATAATGATATGACACATGAATTTTTAGTGGTATCTAAGTAATCGTTTTGTAAGTTGGAGTGTTCAACTGGCGGAACATAGACAAGTTATGATGCCTAAATGTGCATACTCAAAGTTAGAGTATTTAATTATCAATTGATGTCAAGTTTGAGTGTATATATTTATATATTAAGCCAAAAAAATGTAGAGAAGTAAAAATTAGAAAATTTTATTCTCTTATTTCATTTAATAAGCAACGATGAAATTAGGAAAATATTTATTACAGTAGATTTTATTTTTTTTCACACATGATTTATATTAAGTAGCTATTTTTTTCTTTCGAGAACAATCAATTTATTTTCGTAATGTAGAGGTAAGATTATGTACACGCCACCTTCTCAATATTTTAGTTATAAAATTATATTGAATATGTCATTATTTATTTATTATAGTAAAAATTATATAAAGCACGTAGTATAATAAGCAAATTACTTCTTGTCCCTACTCTATCATAAATTACGAATTTCCCTTTTTTTTGTGTTGCAGATACTTTAATATGCGACCGGATACTTTAATTAAGAAGCTGTAATTATCAAGTTAGTCTGTTAAAAAAGGGATTTTAACAGATTAGTGTTAATTAAGGGATTTAAAAATTAATTGCCACAATTCACGCATACGTTTATTGCATCTGCAAATCATTCAATCTTAAAACACTACTAACTAAAATTTCAAATTTCAAATTTTGAAATTTTTATTTCTTGTTTTACGAAAAGCTTTGGAAATTCCAACGCTTTTTTTGGTGAAGATTTGTAATGAATATTTTCATCTTATTAAGGCATTCAGGTATATGGGAAAGTGATGTTAGGTACGAGCAATACAAAATTGATGGCATCGTGGTAGGGGGAAATATTTCGTTCGTTAATCTCAAATAAGCAATTGCAGCAGAATTGAACGTTGATGAATTAAAAAAAAATATGGAGATCAGATACGTTGTAGAAGGTAATTCATGTCCATTGTGTATTCGGAATGATATGGGGGTGAAATTGTACATAGAAGTGAAGAAACATGAGGTAGAATTTAGTATATATCCACTATGCATTGATACATCGGATAGAAGTGATGAAGATATACATAATTTTGATGCAACAACATGTGCAATTGTGTGTGTTGAAGGTGGAAAAAGGGACACAAAGGCTCTAAGCATTGTTGAATCGAAAATTTGTGATTCTTATTACATACCAGAAATGGAGGTGGAAAATTATATATATCAGATACAAATGTTTCTAATGTGGAAGTGAAGCAATTGTATAAGGATAAGGCAACTCTAATGGTTGTTATGAAAAATATAAAATTTAAGCATAGCTTCAATTTTAGAGCTAAGAGATCTGATAGCAAAAGGTATGTGATACTTCAATCTTATAAAATTCTTGATTTTTTAAGATTTATTTGATATCATGTTGATCATGATACATAAATAACGTGTGTATGGTGCAATTGTAGTTGTTAGGTATCATAAGGGATTAGTTGTTACAATAGAAGAACATGTACTTTCTTCCCAAAAGATTCTTAATGGTTACTATTATATGAGTCGTCATTGAACTGTGTGCAGATTACAATTTAACTAAAAGTCTTTGTAATAATGTATGTTGTACTAGTATTTTATTTATAATATTATGAATTGATACATTAAATCTGATGAAATAACAATTGTATATCATATAATTGCAGCTACGTATTAGTATGTCATTCAGATGCTTGTTGTTGGAAATTGAAGGCGTTCGTTAGGAAAAATATGGACATATTCAAAGTGAGATACTTCAATAGTGAACATACATGTCTATTGAGGGATAGGGTATTAAGTAAGGTACAAGTTACTGTTGGGTTTCTTAGTGGTGTGACAGCTCCAAAGTTAGTGAATCATAAAAGAAAACATACTCCAAACGATATAATTGAGGATGTTAGGGCACTATATGGAGTTGAAATTTCTTACCAACAAGCATGGCGTGCAAAAGAACATGCATTGGAGATGATTAGGGGTAAATCTGCAAACGAAAGATGCCAAAATACATATTTATGTTGAACATTGTGTATCCAAATTCATATATATGTATGCACAAGTCGGAAAAAAATGAGTTTATGTATCTCTTCATATCATTAAGGCCAATGATGAGAGGGTTTGAGTTTTGTAGGCATGTTGTTGTTGTTGATGCTTCACATCTTAGCGGATCTTATCGAGGGACATTTGTATTGGCAAGTACACTCGATGGGGCATGTATGACATGTTGTTTATTAATTTGATTTTTCAAGATAGTAATATAACATCATGGAACAATCATATATAAAGAATCGTAATGATATATGTTTCAATCTGAAGGTTGTATATTGCCGTTAGCTTATGGAATTGTAGACACGAAAAATGATTGTTCATGGACATGGTTCTTCCAACACTTTAAAAATGTATTTGGTGATAGAGAACAAATGTGTGTTGTATCAGATCGAAATGAAAGCATATTGAAGAGTGTAAATATTGTTTATCCAAATGTTCCTCATTTCGCATGCATATGGTACCTCTGGAAAAATGTGTGTACATACTACAAGAGAAGCAGAACCATACTAAGTGATATTTTTTATTTGATGACAAAGGCTTATCGAAAAGATGATTTTGAAAAATTAATGGCTAAAGTAGAAAAAATAGATGGCAGAGTTAAGAAGTATCTTCAAGATGCTGGGTATGAAAGGTGGGCTAGATCTCATGCAACTGTTAACAAGGGGAGGATGATGACTTCAAACATAGCGGAATGTATCAATGGTTGCCTTGTTGATGCACGATAACTACCTATTATAGACTTTCTGGAAGAAATTAGAATTTTATGTGGTACTTGGAATTGCAAAAATCGAGAAATAGTATCTTATACAAAGGAAACATTAGGGAGAAGATTTGAAGAAATATTGATTATAAACGCGTCCAAATGTGTGAAAATGAAGGTACATATTTGATATTATCAATTTTTATGTTTCTCGTTATATTGTTAAGTATACCACTTACAAATTCGTTTGATGTATATGTAATTTTTAAACATTTGCAGGTAGTTGCATCTTCTGAATATATCTTTGCAGTGTATGAAGGTGCGATAAGATACATTGTATGTCTTGAGAGAAAAACTTGTTCATGTGGTAGATTTCAACATGACAAGATACCTTGTGCGCATGCAATGGTTGTTTTGATGAAGAAGAATATTAAAGATGTACATCCATACTGCTCTGATTACTATAAACATGATGCATTAACAAACACGTATGCACTACCAATAGAACCAATGCCAGATAAAAGTGATTAGATAGCTCCAGAATATGTTTTGGAAGAAGTCGTCTTGCCACCAAGATACAAAAAAATGCCTGGAAGGCCAAGAAAAAAGAGGAAGAAAAATCCAGATGAAAAGATTACCACAAACACGAACTGTTGTGGACAATGTGGACAGGAAGGTTACAATAGAAGAACATGTACTTTCTTCCCAAAAGATTCTTAATGGTTACTATTTTATGATGCAATAAATGAATAATGTTATGTTTTGGCAACATTATGTGATTGTCAATTTATTATAAAAATTAGATTGGTATACTATGTGTTTCTTATAATTTTTACATCGATTAATAGTGCCAAATAGTTATAATAGAGAACGTTTAAAAAAGGTATCATTTGAATCAGTTATATATCATATACATAATATATTCTTCTAAATTTTGTATCTACTAATAATAGAGTATCAAAAGTTGTATTTTTTACCAATATTATACATCATATACATAAAATTTCGATATTTATGGATGAAATTTGAATTTTCATGCACAAAATAGTTTTCTGAAAATTAAGTATAAGATATTTAAAAAGTTAGATTGATTTTAGTATAAAGTTTGTATATGATACTTGATATCTTTGAAACTTTGTCATGAAATGATAAAACTGTATCAATTTGAAATGTTTTAGGCTCTTATGTATCATATACCTAATATTTATATAAGTAAAAAATATTTAGTATCATCTTATAAAATATAAATTGTACAGTGTTGTGTGAACAATAAAATTATGTCATTTTAAGATACTTTAATTTTTGTATCATATACTTAATATGAGTGATGAAATTTTGTATCGGATTCACAATAGTAAAATCTGCATTGACATGTATAATACTTATAATATAGAAAAATTAATAAGGTATTAAAATGCAGTGAAAACTAATTTAGAAGCGACATAAAAAGTGTGAAAATAAAAACTCTTCAAAAATAGAATAATTAATTACTTAGAAATATAATGTAGACCTGGAGAGGAATACTACAAAACACTTAATGTATTTTCAAAACAGTAAAACTTCACATCTTTACGGTAAGTCAGTCAATAAACAACTACTCTACATTAAATAATTCATTATTTGCCAATAGAATGGAAGCAGCCTTTAGCCTTATAGGATCATCATTCTCGCTGACGTATCCAGCATTGGCCTTGTCGGTACCATATTTCCATAACAATGTTGCATATCTTGAGCGAAGATATTCACTTTGAAAAGGAATCGATAGGACCTTGATTTCATTGCTTAGAAATTCAGCAAAAGCAGCCACATATGTTCCGCAGTCGCTGTAAACATAAAGAAGATACATTATAAATTGAATGAAATGTGTAAATAAAGCTGGGTGGATTAAATACTGACAGGCTATCACTATTTTGTTGCATAATGCCTCGAGCAAATTCCACTTCAAACGGATGTTGTGGACCCATCAATTCACCAATTTTGTTGTCTTTGTATGCATCCAATGTTGCCCAATCAATTTTGCCGGTTTTATCAAAGAATCCACTATCATGAACACTACTAAAAAACTGCTAAAAAATGACGGACATTGTCGCTCCAAAAAAAGCGACGGACTAAGAGATGTCGTCCGTGGCTTTTTAATTAAAATAATTATTTTTAAAATTATTTTACAAAAAGCGACGGACTGCATCTCTTAGTCCGTCGCTTTTTTTACGGATTTTTGCGCTTAATATATATAGAGACGTCGTCAGTCGCTTTTTATTAAAAATAATTATTTATAAATTAAAAAATAACCACGTTGTCCGTCGTTTTAATTTATTTTATCCGTTGCTTTTTTAAAAAAAATAAAATTTTCAGAAAAGCGACGGACAGTGTCCTTTTATCCGTCGCTTTTCTGGGATTTTCAAAAAATAAATTTCCAGAAAAGCGACGGACTGCATCACCCTTTAGAAATTAAAAAAAATAAAAATTAAAATAAAGCGACACAGTCCGTCGCTTTTTTTAAAAAAGATAAAAAAAATAGTAAAAAAGCGACTCAGACCGTCGCTAAAAGAGACACAGTCCGTCGCTTTTTTAAAAACGACGTTGTCCGTCACTTTTTAGCGACACAATCCATCACTTTTTGAAAAGCGTCAAGCTAAAAAATGACGAAAGTGACTGCGTCGCTTTTTCGTCGATTTTGACCAAAAAAGCTATGCAGTCCGTCGTTTTTTGACAATTTTTTAGTAGTGGAAGGTAGTTAGGCAGGATGATAGACAATTGTTTTATCTCATCAGGTTGACTTTTGTTCCTTGTTCCCAAATTTGACTCATAAACTCGGATTAACCGATCCCTTAAAATAACCACAACCAACACCCAATGAAACTCTTTGTCACAGTTGATCGGAATATATACCGCATCTACTAGATGCCATGGTAAAGCAGTAGGGACAGAAAAATCATTGATGACGTCTTTGATGGACCTTTCATACACAGATACAACATCAGCTCGGGCAATGTGTTGCTGTGTACTGAGAGTATCATCCGCAAGACTGTAATAGTACCTTTTGTACGCATTTTTTTTATATAGGTATTGAACAAGCAATTGCATGTAGTGTATATGTATTGATCCATGCTTCTTAGTTTTGACTTCTTGCGTAGATAGTAAAATATTACATCTATGTGCTGCAAAATTAAAGAAATAAAGAACACAATACATAAAACAACAATATATGATAAAAATTTTATGATAAAAATTTGATACGCTCAAATTACACCTCCTTACAGAAGTATAAGTGATCGTTATCAAGTAAAGAACCCAACTTGTAAGTTGTGATCGATCCCACGAGGAAAATGGTTTAGACTTTACTTTAACCAACAATTATATTCAATTAGTCAAATTATTTCCAGAAACAGGTAATTAAAAGGGGGGTTGTGCTTGTGTGAAACAAATAGTAAGAACTTAATAAGTAATCAGTAATCGAACTCAACTTTGGTTCTTATTAAGATAAGAGAAATAACTAGGGCATACGTGTTCCCCACAATCTCATAACGCAGTAATCCTAGTAACAACAATCTTTTTCTAGTGTATTACATGCAAAGTGATAAGTTAGGTATCTCTAAATCTTTGGTCCGGCATCTAGAGAATTTCACCCCGCACCTTGGTTCGGCTACGTGTGTATAATTTACTAACCCTTACCTTTACCTCATATTAGACATCATAATTGATGTTTGGCTTAGTTATTACTTCGCACCAATCGACACTAGCCTATTAGATAGTATCACACTAAATCTATGTTGATAATTCTTTTCTTGTTGATTACCTCCTTGGTCCGGCAAGTAGCAACAAGGCGAGTTCTAACGTTGGCCACCGTTAAAAAAACTTCTAAACGAAAGAATTATCAATACATGCAACACATTATTCAAGAATTGTTTATTTACTATTCATATTTTGTTAATCGCTCATGGTTCCCACAACCCTAGTTGTGGATTTAGTTACTCATATTGGCAAAAACACAATTCATAATTGTTGA
>NC_064282.1:19091666-19095185 GCF_019186545.1 Solanum stenotomum | reverse complement strand
AAAAATCAGGTACTGGAACCCTCGCAGTATCACTCTACGGATCAACAGTACGGTCCGTAGATCAATCTACGGACCGTCAATGGGCACCGTGGTTCCACACTTGGTCAGATTTCCCTAATTTGTCCTCAATACCATGCCTGCTGATCTACGGTCATCACTACGGACCGTGAATGGACCTACGGTCCGTAGATCACTTCCGTGAATGCCCCGTTTCTGCATTTCTTTCAGCTGTCTCTACACTTCCGCGCCTGAACACCTTTATGCAAAACATGATAAAAACACGTAAAAACCAATATAAAAAGGCCCTAGACACACACAACTTGTAAGTGAAATGTATTAGAAATACTGTAAACTCACGGTATATCAACATGTAACAATTATACAACACAATTAGTAATCTGGTTTTTTTGAGTTACACATGTTAATTGTGTATCGTATACATAATTGTATTGTATATCACACCTGATCAGTCCAATATTTTTTTGGCTGTGACATAGTATAAAACCAGTTTTTGTCCAAAGGAAATGTGACAACAAAATCCATATAATCAAAGCCAAATAGAGCATTTTTGCATCTATATTTATCCTCTGAAGGTTTCCTATGTGAATAATTATAGCAACATAAGAATAAGCTAATACAAAATAATGTATAGAAATAATATAAAACGAAAACTTACTTATTCGAATATACTTTGCTAAAAAGATACATTAATAAAAAAACTTAGTTGTTTGCATGCATTTTGAGGAGTCCCTTCTGTATCCATTGGGAGTATTCTTGCATTAAAAGTGACGAAACTTGGTAGGTGATGCCACATCCTTCAAATGGAGTATATGGGCGAATGTCATCGTCTATTTTCCCCTTGCCCTTATCGCTGGATCCAAAAGTATTCACATAAGGAGACTGTAAAATCTTTGAAGGGATTCTGTTACGTGGAGCTGGAGTCTTTGTATCAAGATTGTGTGCAGATTCCTTGATTGGAAGTTGGGTGGGTAGCTGGCAATCAGATAGAAAATCATCACTGTTGGTTACCTGTGGAGGAATGATTACACTCAGTGGTGCGACATTAATTGGCTCGTTTGGAAGATTGTAGACAATTGCATCTATGACTGTTTCAGTGCCAGATGGAATAGATGTCGCTTTGGAAGAATCCTACATGATATCAGTAAATTATAAGAAAATAGTATAATTTTTATACGCAACTGTTGACATTTGCATTAAACAATTTAGAATCAGACAGATGTATCAACAATTACTGGATTTCAAGCATGTCTTTTAGAGTCTTGTTTAATTGAATCAGCAACAACTTTATCACAGCTCAATATTTTTGTGTGCAATTGTGTGACTTTATGTACTGCATCCTCATAATAAACAAAATATTACACAGCATTTCAATTTAATTTCAAAAATAATTGATTATAACAATTCAAAAGCTCTTTACTTACCATTTCCTTATTATGAACAAACTCTTCTATCGGAACATCACTAAGGTGTATTGTGGATATAGCATTTGTTGAATCTTCCATAGTCTGATCCTTAATGGATGTCTCATCAATTTGTGTTTGTAAACGCATATATTAAGATGCAATTATAAAGTATCTGTTACTAGTGATTCAAAAAAATAAATATAGTATCAACTGAGATTTAAATGTTTATTGTACACCAATGATACATAAAAAGACATTGAGATTTAAGTGTTTATTGTACACCAAGTGTTTTCGCATATATTAAGATGCAAAATCCTTAATGGATGGCTCTTCAATCTATGTTTGTAAAACAAAATATAAAGAAGGAATTATAAAGTATATGTGGCTGGTGATTCAAAACAAAAAATATAGTATCAAAAGTGATTTAAGTGTTTACTGTACAACTAATGATACACAAAAAATCAATGATTATTTCATTATATGAATTAAAATTACTAAATTATCAATCATTTGTAAATGATACATTGTTAATAATTTTAATGAAATTAACTAATGATTGAAAGTCATTAAGTTATATAATTAAATTTAAGTATCATATGCATACCTTTGCAACATTTTCTTCGTTAACAAGTCGTTGTTCAACCTCCACAGCAAATGCATCACCATCGTGATCAACAGTTGCAAAATCCATTTGTATAGGTGAAATGAGTTGTTGGAATAATTGATCAGAAGCAGATTCTAGATCAACATTACCTTTGTCTACTGAAATTATCCACTATATGTGGCATAGAAATGCCACCAATGTCCTTCATGATGAAAAAAATGAGTATAACACAAAACTAAAAAAATAATCTAAAAAATAAAAATACTACCTTGAAAAATTTTGTTGAGATAAATAAGCAAGGAGTCTGAGCGGAATAAATCTAAAAATATATGGCACGGAAGATTTAATAAGAACTATAAGTGTAGCTGGGATGATGTCCAGATGTAAGCATTTTTTGCTGCTAGTGTATGAACCAAATAAGAGAACTTGGAATGAAAGCTCTTAATTTTCATTATAGTAATGCAAAAAGAGAGAATTCTGAAATTTTAGTCACCTTGATATCTAATTCTTATTACCCATCTCATTTGACTATCAAATAAGTTAGATAAAAAAATTTGCTGAATATATTACGATGTTAGAATTACCAGAAAAATCTTGCAATGTAATCATTCTCCAGTACAATACCACAAGGAATAAATTAAGGGACTCCAAAACTATACGATAACTCTCAACAATAACTGACGACCAACATCTTATTAAAATTTTATAGCATCCAATATTTATATCAAACTCATAAATGCAAGATGCGGTATGCGTGTCTGAAGCTTCAGATTTGATGAACAGAATTATTCAATTTCACTACTCCTGTTAATGAAAGCTAAGAATGGTGAAAACCTACTGCATATCCTATCATTAGCATTTATTGGAGAACTTCTTGTACAAATGGCAGGCATAAATCTTCAAACTTAAAGTTTTCTTCAATTCTAATTGATGCTATCCAATAGGAAATAATGTAATCATTTTTCAAGGAAACATAAAGAATAAAGATAAAGATTCATCAGATAAAGAAAACTTGACAACATGTAGGGTGTGTTTGGTATGAAGGAAAACATTTTCTAAAAAATGTTTTTCAATTTTCTCATGTTTGGTTGGGTTAAATATTTTAGAAAATGTTTTCCAAATCAACTCATTTTCCTCAAATTTAAGGAAAATGACTTCCCTTCAAAACTTAAGGAAAACATTTTCCAAAACTCTCTTCCAACTTCCAATTAAAAAAAAATTGTTGAAAAAATCAATTTATTTGGTCCTTACCCTCAAATCAACCCCCCAAAAAAGAAAATTTTAAAGTTTGTTTTTAAATTCAATATTTTTACCCCACCCTCACCCCTACCACCACCCTTCCCAAAAAAATATTAAAAGTTGTTTTTAAAAGATATTTCTAATTTCAATTTTTTATTTTTTTACACCCCACCTCCTACCCTCACCCCACCAGCCCCCTATCCCACCTCCTTCAAAAAGAAAAAAATTTAAGTTTGTTTTAAACAAATATTA